>NW_021320132.1:215393-284075 GCF_001605985.2 Dendrobium catenatum | reverse complement strand
CCCCCCCCCCCTCTTCGTAGCCTTGGGACATTAACTTAAGTCTAACAACCTATTTATAAGACTCAACAAGGAATTCATTCAGTGATTAGTATGGTGGGGCCACTTAGAGCTAAATAGGTTTTTGTTAAAAATCCAAATTCTATGTTAAACAAAACTTTGGCTACTAAATATGGATTGAATATCTGGTCTACTGATTATAGACCAAATACATCTCCATCTTGGAAAATTATCTGCAGTGGTGCTAAAGCTTTAAAAAATTGTATTAGATGGAAAATTCATTCAGGCTCTGAAATTAATCCCTTAACTGATATTTGGTTATTGGATAAAAGATTAATTGATTGGCCAACTTACATATCAGTTCCTGGAACTGAAACAGAGTTTCCTTTGCTCCGTAATTTTATATCCAATGGCGAATGAAAGAAAGATGAGCTAGAAGAATATTTTGGTAAATCTTTAGTTGAAATCATTTTAGATACCAAAATTTATTCTGATATTTGGAAGGATGAAATGGAATTAATCCAACAATTTTCTGGAATTTCTTTATCTGCTCTAGTTTTCTGAAATTTAACAGAGCAGAATTATGCTATTTTTTACTGGAATTGGTTGAAGAAGCTTAAGCTTAATCCTAGAGTAGATTGTTTATGGTGGAGACTTTTAAAAGAAGCTATCCCTACTACATATTTTCTAATGAAAAGGAGATTATTAAATGACAACCAATGTCCAAGAGGTTGTGGTACGGTTGAAAATTCAGATCATGTTTCTACTAGATGTTGTAAAATTATGGAAGCCTTGGCTGTTCTCAAACAATGGGGTATCACTATCCAAGGATTCAATTCTTTACTGGATTGTGTTCGTATTTTGAAAATGAACAATATTAATAATCCTTTTCTCATCTCTACTGCTCACTGATTTATTTTATATGGAAAAGCATAAATCAGCTTATTCATGAGAGTAGAGAATTCGGGTTGAATTATATTATTTTTAATTCCATTTGTGTTGCATCTATTTCTTCCAAAACTGCAATCTATTGAGATTTCTGGAATGCTAACCAGCTACCTAAGCTAAATTTTTTTTGGCATCCCCCTCCAACCGAATGGATCAAAATTAATATTGATGCAGCCTTGAATCAATCTTATGAAGCTGGCCTCGGTGGAGTAATTAGAGATGATAAAGGTAGAATGCTTCTAGCTTTCGGTCATAAATGCTTTCATTGGGACATTGGCTTATTAGAGCTATTAGCTTTTCGACAAATTAAGCTTATGATCAAAGATTGGATGCTTGATTACGAAGGCATTGTCATTGAAGGGGATAATTGGAACATTATCAACCATCTCCAAAAATCTGTTAATGGCTTGGGTATTCCGAACTCTGAGGTAAATCTGGAAGACTTATCATTTCTTCAAAATTTTGAAAGTCTTTTGTTCCTTTTTGCTTATAGAGATTGTAATAAATTAGCACATTTTGTGCTAATTATGCCTTAAAAGGTGATTTTTTGTGGGAGAACATTAATAATGCTCCTCCTTATTTCTTTTCTCTTGTTAAGGAGGAATGTGATAGGATTACTATCACAGCTTAAGTTGTAATTTTCTTTCTTTTTTAATGCCAATGCATTTTCTCAAAAAAAAAAAAAAAAAATCGGGGTTTCTACACTTGATTTCTCGATGATCTTGCACCTACTTCCTCCAAGGTCAGTTTCTCAAAGAGGAGAACTACAAGAAGTGGATGTATGTCAAGTTGACGAAATCACTATAAATTTTTAGTATATTTGTTCCTTTACTTTTAACATTTCATTTTTTGTGATTTATTTTATTGCAAATTTACTTCCTGCAAGTTCGTTTGTATTGGTGATTGTTATGATACAATACTTATGGTTGATTGTTTTTGTTTTTTAGTTGAAAAATAAAGAATTAAAAATAAAAAAAATTGTTAATTGTTTTTCAATAAAAATCAAAATACAAAAATAAGTTTATTTTTTTAATTTGCTTCTGAGTCAAGAAAATTTGAGTTTGATTTTAAATTTGTAAAACGAATTTTAACTTTAAAAAAATAATAAAACATTAATTTACCCTCCTCTTAATGTGTTGTTTAATATGTCAAGGGATTTCACAATCATGTTTTAAACTTTCAAGCTTTTAAGCTCTATTTTCATCACTTTAAAAAAAATTTATACTTAACTATTGCTATAGAAAGTAGAAAAAAAATTCTCCCTAACTAAACCTTAAATTTAATTTCAGATTTTTTTTACTACTTTATAAAGTTAACATAGATAAAATAACTTTTTAAAGTTGTTATAGAAAACAAATTCCAATTATAAAAATTTTTAAAAGCAAAAAAATAGTGATTATTAAAATTATTATCACGATCCAATAAGAAAAATAATTAGAAAAATAACCTAAATGAAACTTTAGTCTCCACGAGTAAATGAAGTGAGCAGCAGTTCGAGGAAAGTATATTTCCATCAGTAGTTCTTTCTTCCAGCCATTCACAATCCAAACCCTACGGATTTATGCTTTTTTTTACATGATAAAACTCAGTTGCCTGTAATCTAATTCATAATTGACAAAAATCAGAATAAAAACTACTCGAGACATGCAAAAAAAATTTCCACTCGAGCTTTATCAAATAATCATGCAAACACCAGTTTAACAGTAATATAGTACTCAAGAGTGCAAACAGTTAATAGTTTCAACCTAACAAATACCCTACAAAGCTGTCAAGGGCAAGAGATTATTCTGTGTGAATGTGAAACGCAACTCTACATCCGGATACTATTCAAAATAAGCCACGTCAATCATACCGAGCCGCGGTACCGAACAGTGCCACGGTACCGAGCCGCAGGCTTAGGCATCCGGACAGAGTTCCGCTTCCGCACAGAATAATTTTTCCAGGAGCAAACTCCTACAAAAAGGCACTTGAAACAAAAAAAAAAATTGAAGTTTAGTAATCAAAATACTAAATTAGAAATAAATCATTAGACAAATCAAATGAAACAAGATAAATGGCTTCTCAAATTAAACATCTACAAATATATGCTTCACAAATCAACCAAAGTTTTTTAGTTCATGCCAAATGAGCTGTCTGTCTCAACACCGATAAAAACTAGAAGCTAGCTGGTGACTTCCGTCTAAGGAATTCAACAGTTAATCGCTCATGCTTCAGTTTGCTCCCTCAGGCGACGAATAGTGCTCCTTACAGTCACAGCGCTAGCGGTGCTGAAAAAATTAACAAATATCAGGATGAAAAAATTGAGTCGTAACTGATACATCTGAAGAATAATAAAAAGCTGAAGCACTAACTTCAGAGTGTATGCACCCCCTGCCTTGACTTTGCCACAATCCTTGCATCCCCAGATCCCAACAGCTTTTCTTTTCACTGCATACTGCACAAATCAGCGAGGAAATAAAATCATCATTAAACACTTGAAGAGACGGCTTCATTTACAAGGGAAATGAAAGAGCAGGACGAACAATTGAGAGAAGGGATCTCCTTTACAATACACGCAAATGAAAGAGCAATTAAATGAACAAATACTGAGATAACAACAAAAGTTCACAAGCCTATACAGAAAGGCTTAAATTTTTCACCAAGCGAGCTCTAATACAAAATCGCATTTAATTTTCTAACATTTTCTCCCAAAAAAATTCATAGCTAATATCAAGTCAATATGAAAATAATTAAAACTGAAATCAATTCAATTTTAAATTCCTTTAGTATAGAGCATTCTAATTTAAGTTTATATAGTTCATGTCGCATATTATTTTTTGATCTAAAATAAATAGATCGATCATCGTCCATCTACTTATACAAATAATATACTAAGAGGGCAGAAACTTCTATTATAAATTATATTATTTAGCAAATAAACACATAATTTATTAATAATAAATCATACTTTTATAAAATATATCATGCAACATAAAATATTATCTAATTACTAAATAATTTATTATAATAAGTATCCATCTAGTCATAGTAATTTATAAATATAATAAAAACATTTATAACAATATATGATGTGGTTAATTTATTATATTTAGCACGTATATAACCCATAATGCATAAATAAAAATAACATGTTAAAAATAGTAAAACAACAATACTACGATTTATTAAAAAATTTCACTATCTTAAGTCAATAAATACTAATTATTATAACTGTAATTATATTACAAATTAAAAAAAGCATAACTATTTGGGGAAATCACTTCTAATATTTTTTTCCTTTTTAAAAGAACAGCCTGTACAGCAAAATCACCATAAGAACTATATCTTTCTAACAAATATAGTATATACCAATATAAGAAGTTATTCAACCTTAATTATTTGGTTTGATATTGCATATGTGATTTTATTTGCGCTTTTCCTCTTCCAAATTCTTATATCCACTTCTTTCAAGTCCAATCACCACTATTGGTACTTTTAACTGAACCTTAGTTGGTAATATTAGTGATAGATTTTGATTTAAAAGATAGCAATCCAAGTTTGGATTTGGGTAGCGATGGAAATTGGTGTTCATACACAACCTTGAATTAAAAGGGCTCATAAGATAAATAAGGTCAAACGGTAGGAAATAATAACTACTTTTACCATAAACTTCATCTCATTGTTCCTTACGCATATGATGATGGTAAAAACAGCACTATCTACAAAAACTTTATTCAACGATCTAAATGTATTATGGAGCACAAGTTTTACTCAATATATGATAATTACAGACTGTGAAAGTCAGTCATTACCCAAGGGCAGGGATATAAATTCAAAAACTCGTACCTTCCCACAGAATTCACAGAAATATTTAGCATGCTGAGAAACTTCCATTTTCTTGATTTGCTTTCGCAAACTAGCACCATATCTTGTGCCTGCATAGAAAACAGTTATTAAGAGTGGGATAAAATGAAGTGAAATGCTTTTCTAAGCCACAAAGTAAACACATTTTCCAGAAATTTTCACATGTGAATGCTATATATAAAGGAGATGATATTCGAGGAAATCATGGACCAACAACACCTCTTTCTTATAAAATATATCATAAAAATAGTGTTAAAAATATGTTGACTTTATGGCTGTAAAGAGCATCCCCCTAAAATGGGTAGTCCATAGCTTCATATTACGCAGCAACTAAAAATAAAACAATAAATAAATAAATATTACGCAGCAACTAAAATATGAGTGCAATAATTAGTTGGGATTTAAGGGTCACATACCATATTTGCCAACAATTCCAGCCTTCTTGGTCCTCTTAGTCTAATAATATCACACAAAACATAACACAATAGAGTTATAACTAAAAACATTTTAGCTGAGCATTCCCATAATAATATCTGTAGCAAAAGTGCATTTAAGTCACAACACAACATCTTGCGGCAAAATGTAAACTTTTAAATCCATTAGCATATGGTCATTCAAATAAAAAATGCATTGGCTTCAAGAACACGAAAATAAAAACATCAAATAAAAAAGAATGCTTCACCAAAAACTAATATAAACTGGTGTAACAGATGACGAACATCACCATGAGTTTAACGGATGTAAATGACTGCAAAAGTAAAGTACAATGGCATCCCACAAATGCAATAAACGGGGTGTAGAAGTCGGGAAGAATAGCTTGTTTGTACAATGAAAACAAAGATAATCACAACATTCATAAAATACATATTCTGGTTTTATCAATGGAGAAGATTCAGTAGCTATTTGGAAGGCATTGAATAGTCCCGATGTCCCAGGATAATAGTCACTGCTTAGTCCTCTGATATAATAAATTCAGGATTTTGTAGCATTTAATAAATCCAGCCCGGGGCACAACTTAAGGATTTATGGCTGTGCATTAAAGTCTAAGTCATCATTACATCATTAGACTTATAGCAACTATTTGAGGCCCGCTTTATAAATCCTCATTTTCTATTCATTCTTGTTAAGAATTGCACGAAGGTTTTTCTTTTTTTATCTTGTTTGCAAATATTTGTGAACAACTTTTATCCATGCATCCATAAGTCTGCCATATTTTTTTCACAATCTTTCAATACAAACTTTATCACCATTTCTAAAGTTATATTTTCTATTCTTCAATGCAATGCTCCAACCACTTCAATCTTTTTCCAACTATCTTATATTCAAATAAGAATGTACTTTTCCTTAGCTTGTTGCATGATCAAACTTTTTGCCACCATTGGCTAAAAGAAAAGTGTGAGGGGGTGGGAGAAAGATCATTATATAAACCTTATCCCAACTATTTGGAATTGACTATATAAATTTTCATTTTGCATTCATTCTTATTGAATTTTGCTTGAAATGTTAAACATATTCTTCACAAATCATTTGAAACAACTTATATCCAAGTTATCAAGATCTACTACTCCTTCCTGATCCTTTGACACAAATATTTTTCATCTAATGAATGCTTTTTTTATCCTTTGTTGCATATGTCCAAACCACACGTCTATTTTCAATTAACTTATAATCAATAAATATCACTTCAAGTGTTCCTCTAATATATTGATTGCTAGAAAAGCATCAATCCCTCTTACAAATCAAAAGTTTGTTTACCCAAGTAGATTAGGTTTAGTTTAACACAATTTTCTTTGTTGTTTAAATCAAGATTTATTTAGATATAGTATCGATACATACTATGGGCTCAAGCCCCCAATAGATAATTACACATCTTACTTATGGAGAAGCACTATGGGTTAACGATTGTTGCGTAGGCTCGAATTTAGGCTCAAGTTTAATGCTTGTATTTTAATTAAATTGATCAGAGATGGTTGGCGGAATTGAGATAAAATTGATTAAGATCGCATGATTTCGTTATTCTAAAAATATCAGCAATTACAATCTAACAATGCTTAAAGGTGATACAACATAATGTCTACAGAATCTCACAAACAACCATGGGTTGATTCTCCTTAGGCAGCCTGACTGCCTGGGCAACCTGACTGCCTGAGCACACCGAGGTGAATGTATGAGTTTTTTTTTTTTTATTGAGATCAATAAATATATAAGATACTATGAGTTGAGTTAGGTTTAGGCCTTTAGGGTTTACATCCATTGCAAGACCTGAATTTTGATTGATGATCTAGGGCCTATTACTTGATTTTTCAAGTTGCCCAAGGGTCAAGACTTTCAACCTAAACATTCAGTATGCCCAAATATATGGTATATGAATTAGATATTAGAGTTAACCCATAAGATGGGTCTTACGATCTTGTCTTATAGGCAAGGTGGCTCAACATTTAGGCTTAATTGGTTTATGGCTACATGTCAGCCTAAAGAATTGGGATCAAATGGGGCTTATATATATTGAAAGCCTCAATATTTGACTTGATTTGATTAAGCATTCTAAACTTTTATATTTAAAACTAATAACTTTGTTTATTAAAGGAGCCTAACGAACTAGTATCTTATAATTATGGGTTTTAGAGCAATCCAATGCAAGTGATATTGCCCAAGATTTGGGAAGGCATTCAAATGCAAGTCTTAAAACCTTGCATCTTAACATCTTGCATCATGGGAAAAGTAGGCTGCCGGTAGTGGCTCCCCCTTCAATCAACAAGGAAATCACAAACTCGTACTAAGGCCCTTAACCTATAAACCTATTTAACCAAGTTAACATCATCTGCAGCTCTGAATAGAGTCATTCAATTGATATATCATTAAATATGTACATGCTTTTTTGTTGTTGATACATTTGCTTAAACATAAACACACATCTTTTGCATAATTTATAAACATTAGGTATATTCATAGTGCATGTCTGCCCCTAACACTTTGATATGTTTGGAGTTATAACAAACTTTTTAGAGAAAATTAAAATTATCAACGTATTTTGCTGTATCTTATAGTATTTAGCCTTTGGTCACTCTACCATACTTGAAATATATGTAAGTGATATGACATTCATAAGTTATTTATTTATCCAGTTCTTTTCTCTTTCTTTTACAGGTGTGAGAGGAAAGCTACTTTTCAAAACAAAATGACATATTCATGTTAAGCCACATTTCAACATGAGTTTGACATGTTGCTCAGCCAAAACATATATATAAATTTATGAGTAGCTTGTAATTAAAATTTTCTTTTGCAAGGACTAGCTTGTCTTTATAGGATATCAAGAGGTCACTAGTTATTTGACGAACCAATGTATTTGTATAATTGACATTTTCTTCTTTTATACTTTTATTTTTCTACTTTATTTTCCTTATATTACATGCAAATTACAGAATAGCTAATGCAACCCTCCAAACCATCTTCCTTTCTCACTGGTGGTTTTAATACTGATGATAACACCCCGCACACCTCTAATTAGAGACCGTGAGTATGTTGACAATGCTGAAACCAGGTAGCAAAAATACCTACCACTGCTTAATAGCAAAGAAGTCAGCACTGTTTTGGTCAACTATAGTCCCAAATGGCGAGCATTCATCTTCCTGAACCCAAATAAAAGATCAAGAGAGAGAGTCTAGTCAGATCAATCATCAAAGATTGACCGAACGAAGAGAGAAGTCTTCATCCTGATCGGATAACAAATCGATGGATGTGGGATATTCAAATTCGGACTGGTTCAAAGATCGACCCAAGTAGAGCATTTTAATTCAGGCAGGATCAAACATCGACAGACAGAATCAATAATAGGACTGATGCAGGGATGAAGACCAAGCGGTTTAAATTTAAATTCAGAAAAATTAAATTTCAAAAATTTTACCCTACTTCCTTATTATAAAAACAGCTGATGCTCGAAATCCAAACATTGATTGCACAAGAAATCATTAGATCTCACTCAATGTCACTTGGCTAAGTTCACATTGAAAGTAACAAAAAAATGTAAAAATTCCGTCGACCACTGAAATTAGGAAGAAAGAGAAACTGATCAGCATAGAAGAAGGCACAATAACAGCAAAAATAGCAGATAATCGTAAACTCGGAAACACCAAAGCGACGGACATCCTAGATACAAGCCTTTCAATTTCTCCAACCTCGTGTGAGAAGAAGAGATTTGATTCAAAGACATACCATCTTGCTTGGGGATTGCGGTGGGGATACAAGCTTGAAAACGCCGCTTCTAGGGTACAATTTTACAAAGAAAAACAGCCGACTTTCCGGTTTAAGAAGTCAAAGAGAATTCCAAACCCTAGCCCCATCAGACATTATCGCAGCCGTCCAAGTAAAAAATAAGTGAATTCAAGCGAGAAAAATAAATAAAGGCATGAAAATTTCGACCGGTGTTCAAGTAGATAAATCAAAATAAGCTAGAAGATTTAATGCTTGGCTTGGTTGTCCAGTATCTTTTGTGAAAGATAGTTTTAAAAATATTTGTTGAGAAAATAAGTTTCTATCAAAAAAAGCAAATATCAAAAAGTTTTTCAAAATAGAAAAAAAATGATGTTCCGTAAAAAATATTTCTACATAAGCATCGCATACAAACGGCAACAAAAAAAATTGTGCCATTTCGAAACATAAAAGATGAAATTAATCAGTGTCAAATGAGGCCTAAGTCGGATCTCTTGCTTGACTCAAGAGATAGTGGAGGGCTACAGTCTATGAATTAGCATTGTCAATGTTAATTCTAACCATATATAATCTAGTGATCGGCTATGGCTAGGGAGAAATTATTTGATGTGGAGTCCAGACGTAGAATAAATACTAACACATGAAGATGACATGTGGATATTCAATTGGATTTTTTTTTATGTCTTATCAGCACGTCCGACCCAACCAGACCTGACGTAGAGATGAAAATTTTAAATTCGCAGGAGTTCAAAAGATTCGGAGCTATGTCATTTTACTTTTCAACTTGGCATTTGTCACTGCTCACACTCTTTTGTTTGGTATTCTAGACTCTATTCTTGCAATCCTTCAACATTGCAGAAGTTTGTCTCCTTTGCAAATTGGGCTGTCAATATTCGACACGACCCGAAACACGACCCGGAAACGACACGGAAAAATTCGTGTTCGGGTCGACCCGGGTAGCAAACGGGTCATGTTCGGGTTAGAGAAACTGACCCGATTTCAACCCATGAAATTTAACACGGCCGTTCGAATTCGCCGCTTCACGCAATCACGCCTTCACTCATTTGGCCGAACCGCGGGATTAGGTTAATACTAATAGTATACCATTCGTCCATTCCGTCATTTCGATTCGACGAGTTCGCTCAATCGCTCTGCGTGCTGGAGCTGGAGAGTGGTCCTTGCCCAGTTGCCCTAGTTTTCGATTTTCTGCCTTTCCTCTTCCTTCTTCATGAGCAGTTGTTGTTTGATCGCAGCCTTACAGGTGATGAATTCTGATTTTAAGTCTCCTCAGTCCTCTCCTTCTCCAGTTCTCCTCTTGAGTCTTGAAGTCACGTGCTCTCCCCATGTCGTCATATATCGAGAATCGAAATTTCCTATTGATCTTTTGGATACACTATTTTGATAGGATTATTGCTTGGTAAATGGCAAGATTTATTGATTTTTTTTCTCTATTATGTGTTTCCCATTTCTTAAGCATAAACCCTAGGAAATGTCGTGAAGATTTCGTGATTAGCAAACCCTAGAGTTGATTTATCACTTATTTCCTTTATTCTTTACTGATTTTCAAGATTTTATTTATGTTTGATTACATTATTAATATTTGAGATTAACTGAAATCCCTTTCACCCTTTGTCGCTCTGTTCATGTTCGCGAGTCATGACAGTTCGTCATCTGCTGGACTGTTCGTCGTCATCATCCTTATTTTGTTTTTGTTGTGGTTGTAGCTGTGGAGTGTGGACTGTGGAATAAGTTTAAATTGATCTTAGTTTTAGGTGTAGCCATGTGCAGGTGTGCTGTGCGCCTGTGCCTCTATGGTCCTAGGAGTTTGGACTTTGTAGTATATCTTAAACATTTAAATTACATTTAATTTTAATGTTGTTATTGTTAATTTCAATTTGTTAATGTTATTGTTGGAGGCCTGGAGGGTGGAGCCATGTATTACAATATTATTTGGGGGTTTGAGATTGAATAGTTATTTATAATTTATATATTGTTGTTGTTGAATAGATGGAGGATTCTAACACAGTGGTAGAAAGTACTCCATTCATTGAGAATGTGGATCTAGGAAATGCTCCTATTTCAGCTGACTTTAAAAAAGAAGATGATGATTTGTGTAATATTATTAAAAAAGAAGGAGATGAACCGTCATCTACTAAGAAAAGACGAAGAATGTGTTCAATAGTTTGGGGTTATTATGAGATGTTGCCTCTTTCTAGTGATGGCAAGCAGAGATGTAAATGTAGAAGATGTGGGGCAATATATCAGTGTGATAGCAAGTATGGTACTGGCAATTTAAGACGTCATATACAAAATTGTAAAAAAAGAGACACTTGTGATATTGGGCAACATATTCTACAGTCAAATGCTACTTCGACTATCTCTATGACTAAATCTACGTTTGACATTCATGAGTTATTCACTGCTTGCATAATCATGCACGATCTTCCTTTTCAGTGTGTTGAATGGCCCGGTCTTCGTGCTTTGTTGCAATATCTTCGTCGTGGTCTCTAAATAATATCTAGAAACACTGCTCGAAGTGATTGCAAGAAAATGTTTACTAAAGATAAATGCCTTCTTCAAAAGGAGATTCTGAAAAGTAATAGTAGAGTTTCATTGACTTCTGACTTATGGACTTCAATTAATACATATGGGTTCATTTGTTTGACTGCACATTTCATTGATAACAACTGGTTGTTGCAAAAAATAATAATCAATTTTGGTTTTATGACACCACCACATGATGGAAAATTCAGAATAGAATATTCAACATAACTCTGGACAATGCTTCAGGTAACAATGTTTCCGTTGAATTCTTAAGAAACCAATAAAATTTGCGTGGTGCATTGTTATGTAAAGGTGAATTTTTCCACATAAGATGTTGTGCTCATGTGTGAATCTTATCGTGCAAGAGGGATTGAAGGAGGTTGATATCTCTATTCTTAAAGTTAGAGAAAGTATAAAATATGTGAAAGGATCACAAGCTAGAAAGCAAAAATTTTTAGAATGTGTGAAACAAAGTTATCTTGATTCAAAGAAAGGATTAAGACAAGATGTGCATACTAGGTGGAATTTGACATTCATTATGCTTGATTCAGCTATTTATTATAAATGTGCCTTTCAACATTTGGAACTACTTTACTCTAACTTCAAAACTTTTCCTAGTAATCCTGAATGGGATAGGTTGGAGAGTATTTGTAAATTTCTAGCTCCGTTTTATGAGATTACTTGTGCATTCTCAGGCACTAAGTATCCTACTTCAAATATGTTCTTCCCTTGTGTATCTACGACTTATGTAGCACTTAAGCATGAACGGGCTTATGGTATTGAGTACATCTGAAATATTGCAACAAGGATGTTAGTAAAGTTTGAGAAGTATTGGTTTGATTTCTGTGATATCTTGGCAATAGCAGTTATCTTGGATCCTATGTACAAGTTCACATTTGTTGAATGGTGTTATAAAAAATTATATGGAGGTGATTACATATCTAAAACAAAGAAGGTTCGGGATAAGCTATTTGCATTATTTTCAAACTATGAGAAGGTGAACGAACAAACCTCCGATGAACTATCCTCGTTACCCACAGTTAGCTCTCAAGTTGATAGCTCAACGACTTTTCCTCCAACAATTATAAAATCACAGTTTCTTCAGGTAGTAGTAATTCTTATTCATCTTTTACAATTACTATTTTGTAACTTTTCATTAACTTATTTTTTTTGGCATTCATAACTAGGATTATAACTCATTTGAAGAGTTAATTACTATTCCTAAGAAGTCACAACTTGAAATGTATCTTGAAGAACAAAAAATTGATAGGAAGGTTAAGTTAGACATATTACATTTTTGGAAAGAAAATCAATATAGGTATCCTGAAGTGGCAGCTATGGCTAGAGATATTTTATGCATTCCCATTTCCATAGTTGCTTCAGAAAGTGCATTTAGTAACAGTGGTAGAATTTTAGATAGGGGTGTCAATTTTTGACCTGACCCGAAAAAATTCGGGTTCGGGTTGACCCGTTTATCAAACGGGTCGGGCTCGGGTTCAATAAACTTACCCGTTTCAAAAAATGGGTCGACAACTTGAAAATGACCTAGAAATCCTTTGCCTGGTCTGCTTCCCGCCCTACCCGAAGCATCAAATGCTCTGCCCGAAGCGTCACACATCCCGTGCGCGTCCCGAAGCGGCGAAGTGGCGACTGGAGAACCTGTCCCGCGCACGTCCCGCAAATGGCGAACCCGAAGCGGCTAACGGCTAACCCGAAGCGAACCCGTCCCATGTGCGTCCTGAACGGCGAACCCGAAGTGGCGAACCCATCCCGCGCGTGTGCATACTGACTCGTGCTGCCGGTGCTCCGCCTGCGAGGATGAGACGCGTGCTGCCACTGCAGTCTGCTACTGTCGCTGCGGCTACGCCGCCGGCAGTATTTCAAAAGTCCGGGTCGAGTCGTGTCAACCCGGCAACCCGAGCGGGTCGGGTCCGGGTTGAAAAAGTTGACCCGTTTACAAAAATGGGTCGGGTTTTGGTTGACCCGTTTAAAGCCGGGTCAATTTGGATTCGACCCGAACCCGACCCGCTGACCCGAATTGACACCCCTAATTTTGGATCAATATAGAAGTGCTTTAAAACCTGACATCGTTGAAGCATTAGTTTGCAGTAAGGATTGGTTATATGGAAATAATGGCAAATGCTCCAACCTTTTACATTAACTTCTTTTCTGACTTCATGTAAAAACTTAAAAGTAATATGTTTTTTGTAGTTATGATTGAACCGAAACTGGAGGGTATAACTGAGGACATCATGAACTTGGGTATTACAAAAATTGACAGCGAAGATGCCAATTGTTCAAATAACAGAGTTGCCTAGTGGTTTTTTATTTCATTTTTTTAAAATAAACTACTGTATGGTCTTTGATAGCTCACTGGTTGGACACTTGCTAGTTGCTACTTGACTTTATTGTTTTTAAGCTGCTGCTGCATGGTTGTAAATATGGGATTTTGCCTTTTTGATGATGTTCAGTAACTGTTCTCCTAAATTTAGCTCTGAAGGGCTGGTATCTCACTGGTTGCCGGGCCGTTGCTGTTACCCTGTTGCAGTTTTGCTGTCTGGCTGTCTGCTTATAAACTAAATTTTATGTTTAATTATTTATTGTTGTTGCTACTTGCAATTTGGTTGTTTCAATTTTATGTTTTTTGAATTCTGATTAAGTGAGGCTACTGCCTCCTGGCTGCTGGGTGCCTGGATGTTGGCCGTTGCTATTGCAGACTTGCAATGTTGCTGTTAAAATGTTAATGTATCCAGTGAAGGCTAAACTACTTGCAATGAATTAATGTTTTATTATTTTTGATGAATTAATGTGAAGGCTAAACTGCTAAGGGTATAACTATGAAAGCTCAAGCAATGATGAAAAACCTTCTAAACAGAAAGTGATAGTTGTTGACCCATCGTGTACTCATGTGTTGTTTAATGCTATTGCAACCAGGTGATATTTGTGTTAGCTAAATGCCTAAATTCATGAGTAGATACTTTATTAATTCATTGATGCTACATTAAGTTATTAAGTTTAATGCAAATTGCCGCCTTGGATGGTAATAGTTATAAAAATTGAATATGTTTGAGATTAAATACTGGCTAATGTGTTGGAGACTTTGAGGGTTTACCTGAGCTAATGATTAATGAAATAAAGCTTTCTAGTTATACAATTATGCAATATAGAGCTTCACATTATTTGGAAATTTATCATTTCTATTTGTTTATTACTTTTTAGTTTTTAGCTTTTAGTGTTTATTGTTTAACCAATTTTTATTTTTCTCTTAATTCAAGTTGAATACAGGTTCAACAATCAAGAATTCAAGATGAAGTATTGAAGTGTTTGTTGTTTGCACTTGGCGTGTGTTTGTTGTTTGCACTTGGCCCTAAAATAAGAATAAAGAAGTATAATTTGAGTTTGTTTGTAAAGTATTTAATTTGTATTTTACTATTTTGTAGATTGTAGATTTGTAGTTCACTAATTTGTAATAAATGATTGTAATTTGTAATTAAATTTTAGCTGTTTGACGTTATTATTTTGATGTTTATTGTTAAATTAATATTTTTGCTGCTAATCTATAGAAATGACCCGAAATCAATTCCGGGTCGTGTCAGTTACAGCCGGGTCAAATTCGGGTCTGACCCGAACACGACCCGCTGACACGAATTGACAGCCCTATTTGCAAACATGTACAAGAACTTGTTGCGCTTTGATGCACTTTTTGCTACTTATTCGGAGTTTTTTAAATTTTAAAAATTAGGTTGCATAAGTTTAAAATTTCTAAGTTATTTTTGATCATTTTAGCCTAGTTTTACTATGCTTTAAGTGTACTTTTCTCTGCATTTTTGCTTTCATGGTATCAATTCGTATATTCACTTCTAAGTTTTCAAAACTAGGTTGCGTAGTTTTAAGTGTGTTTTAAACTAGGTTGCATAGCTTTCATGGTATCAATTCGTATATCCACTGTGCTTGAATTATGCTTTCGCTGTGCAATTGCAGCTACGATTTCTCTGTGCTTTTGTTGTACTTACACTTCTCTTTTTTCTACAGAGCTTTCATTGCGCATTTATTGCGTTTTCACTGCCCTTTTTCTATTACATCATCATTGTGCATTTTCTACTATTTCATGGTGCCTTCAATGCACTTTAACTGCACTTTTGTTGGACTTTCACTAATTTTTCACTACGTTTTAACCGCGCTTTGATTATTGTGCTTTTGCATTTTCAATTTCTCTGCTCTTTCAATGTGCTTTCGTTGTGCTTTAATTACGCTTTTGTTGATATTTTCCTATGCTTTTGCTGTACTTTTATTGCGCTTTTTCTACTGCACTTTCACTATGCTTTTTTACTGTGCTTATATTGCGCTTTCACTGCTCTTTCATTTTTCTTTGCTTTTACTTCTTATTCATTGATTTTTTTTTCTTTATTTTTTTTTTAAGTTGTCTCCTTTTGTTCATCCAATTATATATTATTTCCACATTTCAACCTTCTGAAATATTTATGACTCATTTGTCAAAATAATTCACAAATATGTTCAAGACACTTTGAAGACTTTGACCATCCATCAGTTTTTGAAATTTCCACGATTCCAGCAAAATATACCTCTAATGTATGAGCTATTGAAATTCTAGAATATCTATGAACAAGGTTTCATTATCAAAGGTCATTTGCTGAAATTCACATCTGATGAGGTGGCTCTGCTCACAAGTTCAATTTCGAAAAAGAAAATTTCTACATACTTCAATTTCTCTATGTACTTTCTGTAATCTTTTGAGAGGAATAGATTCTTTTCTATCAATTTAACAAAAAACTGCTCACATGTTTTCCCAATAGATGTGTTGAGATCATATGTCAGAGTGAGCCACTTACATGAATCTTATTAAATGTACATAAAGCCCTAAAAGCCCCCCCTTTCTATAGAAAACCCCCACAACCGTCCCTCTAGCACTCCTATCTGTATAGAAAGCCCCCATAGCTGCCCCTCCAACCCACCCATCTATATATAAAGCCCCTCCTAACTTCGCAACAAGCCCCCTCCTCTGTACAGTAAGGCCCCCAACTATACAGCAAGGCCCCCCAACTGTATAAAAAAGAAAAAGAAAAAGAGATGATAAGAAGAGAATAGTCCTAAACTATGCAGAAAACCCCCTTAACTTCACAGCAAGCCCCCTAGCTTCTAATATAATTTATGTTAATTCATTTAAAATTGTTGCTCTACCTACAAATAATACAATGGAACCTAAGTAAATAAAAGCAATTATTTTTGGATGATTGCTTTAAAAAGTATGCTGACAAGTAAGTTTCAGTTGCTCTAAATCAATTACTTTAGTTCTTGCTAGTAACATTTTTATGCTAATAAAGTAGTGAAAACAAAGCAAAGGAACAGTGAAAGCACAACAAAAGCGTAACAAAAATATATTAGAAGAAGCGCATCAAAAGTACAATGAAAGTGTAGCAAAAGCATAGACTGAAGGATTACATGAATAAGGTAGGGTTTATTTTTATTCTAGGGTATAGGTTCCTTAAGAGAGATGAATCTCTTAAGAATCTCTTAAGAATAGTCTTGATTAAAGTAATGAAAATTATTTTTAAAATTTTAAAGTTTAGTCAAAGATTTTATTTTGGAATAATAAATTGAAATGATTTTAATTTTGGAATGTTTCTTTCTAGAGGCAAAATGTTAGAAATAGGGAGCACTGAATTTGTATAAGCATAGGAGTAGTCCAAACAATCCTATGTTGAATTTTTAAAGTTTTGAAATTAAGATTTTTTATTTAAGTTGTTCATTTTATTAGAAATTTGAGTTTTACATTTATTCAATACAAGATTGAGAAAAGGCCTAGAAGGTGACAACTTAAGATGTAGCATAATGAGCCTTAGATTCTTAATCTAAGGTAAAAACTATAGAGTAGTAACTAGAACCTAACTTTAAATAAATGCAAGGAAACTTATAACTTTTACCCCACTAAAGGTTCAAGAGGACCCAACTCTTCTAAACTTATAATCTTGCTTATAGAGGAATGCCAACTTAATGCACTTAATTCACTTTAAAACTATGATTTCAAGGTCTCTATATAATGCAATATAAGGCTATAAGCTTTTCTATTATTATTTTAATAATTATGATTTACTACGTATCCACTAGGCAAAGTTACTCCGTCATGAACAACATGCAAATTCTTCTAGCTAATGTAGAGTTCTTAAAATTATTATTAATTTTGTCCTTAAAGGCTTTCCAATTTTTTTATTTTGAGTCCTAGCTAGATGCCATTCCTAGTTGTGTTTATTTATTTATTTTATTTTATAATAAGAGTTCTATTCTCGAAAACCTACCATCAAAAGAAAATGAGGTTATCTTAAAATAAAGCATGCAAGTGCCATGAAGAACACTAGTCTGATTTTTTGTTTGAATCTGGATGTCAAAGAGTACATAAATCAAATGTTTTAAAGGTTGATCATGTTTGAGTTTTGGTCATTTTATTCACTAATTAAGATTTATGTTCAAAATTTGGTCAACATCTTGTAATCAAGTGGCTTTTACTTTTTTTATTATTAGCTTATGTTAGCATTTAGTGAATAAAGAATTAGTAATATATTGAAATTTAATATAAAATATAATAAAGTAAAAATTGTAGAAAGAGAAAAATATTAAACCCGACGAGGCTTATGTATGATAGGATTTTGATGATTACAAATTTTTTTGGTTATACTAATCACTAATCAAGCTAAACTCAACTCATTAATGAGCTCGCGAGTCAAGCTTATTGATTCACGAGCAGTAGCTCAAGCATAAAGTTGAGCATAAATATTAAATGAGCTCGAGTTTGAGTTTGATAAATCTTGGCTCATCAGCTCGTGAGCCAAATCTTAATTTTTAAAACAAAATATTTAAAACTATATTTAGTATTTAAAAAAAAGCTACAATACATAAAGCTTAGTCCTCCACTATGCTCCATTCATGACTACCGTGAGAATGACTTCTGCTTTGATGAGCTACTGTTGACATCATTTTTATATGAGATTATGTTCTTCCAGTTATCACTTATTCGTAGTCCTTATGTTTTTTTAGCCTAGTTTAGAGCCAACATATAAAGACTCTAGGCATCTTAAACCTAAATCAAGTCATGTCAACCCTTTGACCATGACTAAAAGCAAAATTACCAAAAAGCCTTTAAGTATGCAATGTGATTATTTTAAACATCAAGCCATTTCCAAACCTTGATTCACATTTTAAGCTCTCCATACACTTCATTAAACTCAACCAAACCCATTAGAACACTTGGTATCCCATGGTTGATTATGTTCGTAATGACCCTTAAATTTCTAAGAGATATGTTTTGACCTACAACAACCAAATAATATTTCAAGAGTCATTATAAGTCCAATTTATAAACCATTTTCTCCATAATATAGATATTATTATTCTTTAATTCAAATAATTTTTCTTATAGATGGGTAGTTTATATTTAAAAATAAAAAGTTTCTTATTTAATTACAATTTCTTCGGAAATTAACACATGTCGGTATAAATGAATTTTCTTGGGATCATTAGGTGTCTATTTTGTAAATTGATTTCACCTGAGCCTTGACAGTTAGAGTATTTCATAATTATTTTTCTATAATCCTTAGAGCTCAAGATTTGAATATATAATAGAATTTATATGAATGTTATGCAAAAATCTAAACAAGTTGCATATTTACCAATACATCCTTAGATTATTTTATTGTAAAATTTTTTATCCACTAGATAACTTATATATTACTATTTCCCCATTTTCCTTTTCAATTTCCTAAAACTAGAGAATGTTAAATTGAATTTGAGAATAAAAAGAGAGGGGAAGTAGAGAGAAACCTAGGGTTTGGGCATCATAGAGCCATTTTTGCCCATCAATTCAATTGAGAAAATTGCTCGTCTCAAGGTAAGAAGTCATTACCTTACCATTGATTTAATTAATTTTGCTTATTTCTTGTTTTCTTAATTTTAATTTAGTAAAATTTATGATATCCCAATTTTTTGCAAATTTTCACATCTTTTAGTATATTATAATTTTAATCATTTTACATATATTGACATGAATATATTAAATTTTCACCTGATATTTTTATATTTTAGGGGAAACACCTTAATTTGAGAAATTTAGATAAATATAAAAAATTGGATAAATAACTATCAAAACCTCATAATACCAATATATGACATGCATTATTTCTATAATTCATCCATTGTGGTTGTATACCTGTGAAAAAGAGTATACTGATTTTTCTTATGAATGTCACTAATCATGATTCATATGTACATTTTATATTCATTATATTGATGCAATAAGCTAAATATTTAGCATAAATTTCACTTATTTACTATATTTTATATGTTGTGAAATATATATATGTAAGAAAGGATGACTAGAAATGATTGATTGATTTAGTTTGACAGTATACATATTACCCTATACAAGAGGATGGGCCGATGAATTTTTCTTTAAAATAATATTTATGGTGTAGTCCTAATGATATGAAAATGGAGGCATAAGGAGATAAATTGATATAATATGATATGCTGATGGACAGGAAGGGATGACTTTTAATATGAAAGACACATGACCTAAATGATTTGTGATATGATTGATTCCTAGAAACATGACTAATATGATTGAGAAAGATTCTTGTAGGGTTGGCCTATAGGACTGTATATAAGAAAACACCATAAGCAGCCATGTGTCATATCTTACTTACATTGATTTCATTGCTTACATATATATTTGATAGGAGCATTTAAAATAGATTGCATAAACCACATGATATGCCATAATTTATATATGATACAAGATATGATTAATACATATATATAATAAGATAATACAAGATCAAATTATATATTTGAATCATTGATTATGAATCACATGAACTACATGATACATGAATATATGATGCATATGGATTATACAACATACATTATATATTGCACTAACATGTTATATTATATTAGAATAAGATATATGATACATGCATAATATTGACATTGTATGACATGCATATGAATATGAAAGGTATATAAAATTTCTGAATTGAGATAAAATAAGTATAGAAATGATAGAGTTTATTGCCCAATTATATATGGTTATCGATTAATGATCACTGCTCTTACGGTATACATTGTACTTTTTTAATGATTATATGACCTATTATTATTTCATTAATTATTACTTATTTTTACAGTTATATATTCATACTAATAGTAATTGAATGATTAAATGCATAGTATTTCTATTACCTTACATTGATTTCAATTATAGGTTCTGGTAACCTATTGAGATATTAGCTCACTCTTTAGTTTTATATCTGTTTAGAAAGAAGCTAGGAAATAGTGAAGTAAGAATAGATCTGGGATTTAGATTTTATTTTATTTTTGCATTTTTTTTTAGTTTTATTCTTTTATAATCAAGAGCTAAAAGATAGATTGATGAATGTATGAATTAAACTCTTAACTATTATATATGAATTTTGAGGAATAAATATAGTTTTATATTTTGATTTATATGATTTTTAATTACTTTTTCTAGATTAATTTATGTTGATGAAATCATAGAAGCTTTAGTTGATTAATTAAGATAATAAAATAAAAAATTCTTACAAATTTTGATGTTGGGGGATTACTGCTAGTATTAGAGCGACGGTTATTGAAAGAATTGAATTGTAACTAGAGCTATATAAAATCATTGAGACATGTAGTAATGGATAATGTTAAGGTTTATTTTCTTTATATTCATTCCATGTATATGTCTGATTGAATTATATTTTGATAGAAAAGAGAACTATGATGAGTTCACTAGATCCACCTGAAATGCCAAATGAATATAGTGCAATAGCCCTAGTGAGTTTTAATAGCAGATACTTTTGCAAGTTTGACAGCACAACTAATGAGTGATGCATAGAACAATAGGCAGGTTGGAAGCATGGAGACTGAAGAAGATAAATATTAATATATTTTCCATAAGTTGAAGCGCCCACTATTCAAGGGATCTATAGAGCCACAAGAAGATTGGTTTTTGAGGATAGAGAATATATTTGATAGTATGCAATGTCTAGATAATAGGAAAATACCAATGACAGTGTTTATATTTGAAGGAGAAATCAAGAGATGATGGATAGAACGCTGGCATATTTTTTGTATAAAGTTAAAATTTAAACATCACATATTTTTAATCATTCAACTTTAATTAATTTCTAATACTCAATTAGTAAACTTCAATCATTCAATCAATAAAGATTAATTTTTAATTACTTTTAAAATATTTAATGATGTTCAATCATTCAATAGTTATCATGCAATAAAAGGCCATTAAAACTTTTTAGTCATCCTAATTCATTCACCATGCTTAAATATTTTAATTTATTTCAATCACTTAATTATTGGCAATCATCCAATGATTGCCAATAGCTCAATCCATAAACTTTCCAATCAATCATTAAATCTTTCAAACTCAATTTAAATTTCAATCATGTTTCAATCATTTAGTAAACTTAACACCTTCAATCTATTCAAATCCTTCAAGAAAGAGCCAGTTTAAAATTCAAAGTCTAAAATCCAGCTCAAATTCAAACCCTAATACCCTTTAAATTTTTCTTATTTCCAGAAAAATTTTTAATTGGATAAAAACCCTAGGGAAAGCCCTTGAAATTATATTTGGTCATTTACATATTGATTAAATATATCCTTAGAGTCTACCTAATCATTTTGGAAGCTTTTATAATCTTGTAAACCCTAAAACCCAAAGCCTCGATCAAGCATAAAAAACCTTTAAATATTTACAACTTATGTCACAAAAATGACATTTTGATTCAAATAACCTTGTTAACATTCCCAATTGACCTAAGCATGTTCAAAATCATCCTTTCAATGATTTTAACTCACTTGAATCTATGGTTGACCCTGGTTGACCTAGGTTGAACTAATTTGACCAAGGAAATCCTTAAATCATAAATTCTTACATTATGCATGAAACCTCTTATAAAGTTCAACTTAAACCCTAGGATTGATCCCTAGGCACCTTATAATCATCCTTGATCGTGCATATACCTAAATGAACCCTTGAATGGGCTTGGTTGACCCTTAATTGGTAACTTTGACCATTAAAGGCCCTTTGAACCATAAACCCTAAAAATTTCCTATAACCTATTCTAAATCTCACTAAAGTTTCTAAACCATTTAAAATATTAAACTATACATACCTAAACTTGTTTGAGCTCTTGGTGGGCCATGGTTTACTAGGACCTCATTGATCCCTAAATTGGCCTAAATGAACTTTAAATAAACCTATACATGATTTGACCTTGCCATGGTCCCAGATCTATGCCAAAAACTTCTAAATCACATTTGGAATTAGTTAGCAAATCCCAATTATGAAGCAAACTTCCAATCTAAGGCAATCCAACAATTGGATTAGAAGGTCACAGGCAAATAATGCTCTGGGATTGATTTTAGCATCATATGTTTAATGGATCTTTAAAATTTCAAAAGTTTACATTCCAAAAAACTAAAATTATCTTTTAATAAAGTGCTTGTAGATTACTTGAGGATAAGTAATAATTTAAGTTTGGGGGATTTTATTAGTGAAAATTTTATTATATTTTAAATTATCCTCTAATATTTTAAAATTGTCTCATTTTGTATTTTTGTGCTAGAAATTTTTAAGAAAAGGATGAACAATGAAGAAATGAACTAACTTCACAGTGCTAGAATTTTGAGCATCACGACATTCAATGACAAATTATGGCCTCCAAAATAGAGAGCTGGGCACCATAGTATCAAGTCCACGACATAGCAATGCCATTCAAGCACTATAGTGCCATCCAAAGTGCTTGAACACCAAATGCCCTAGTGCTGTGGTAGAGCATTTAATTCAATTTCTCTCAAAAAATGACATGTCAATTCAATTAGAGTGTCACAGGAGAGTACTTCATTAGCACCATTGCTTTATTTCATTTTAGAAGTTCCGTAACACTATCACTTTTAGCGTTGTGATGCGAGAGTCAGTTATTTATTTTTATTATAAATAGTATGGCTGAATTTTAGCTGGCCACTTTTGCATTTATGCTCAATCTTTGGTAGAATTTAGTAGGGAGTGGGTGTGAGTTAGAGCAAATGACTAAAAGTCCAAAAGACAAGGAGTGTTTGTATTAACTATTTCAAAAAGTCTCCTGATTTTATCTATCCTTAACTCTTTTCTTGTATTTGATTTTAATATTTGAAATGAAGTTGGTGTGTTCTTTTTACTTTTAATGTCAGGCTAAATTTATTTCTAGGCTTATGATATATTAAGAATGTATATTTACTTAGATTAGATCTTAGTTCTTTTAATTATTGCAAAGTTGTTTCTAGTTCATCTAATCATCATTTAATTTGTGTATGAGACTTGCACAAAGTTAAAATCTAGTGCGATCTATGTCCTCAACAGAGGCTCGATGGAATCAACTAGAGGAATTAGAATAGAATTCTTCCATTTATAAATATATGTTGGATAGAATTTTGGAATATAATAGTATCATTATAGCGAAGGGACACCGACAACCTCGATAGAGATGAGGAGTTACATATATTCTGATTCACAATACCAAACTAGGAGATCAATTTTTGTACACATGAATTTTTATGTATCATATGTTTAGAGTATTTTATACACATAACATTTCCTTTAGTCATTTTTAGTTGCCTACCTTAATCAACACAACTTTTTTTTTTTTTTGTGATAAGATAAATTTTGCAATCAATATAAGTAGTAGAAAAGTGATTGTTTTTTAGATCATTCTAAATTTCATGGGAATAATACTCAACTTATCTTATATTACTTGATATGACAGATATATTTGTGTAATAATCATTATAACCCATAAATATAAGGTGTAATGTGTGACATCAACACTAGCAACAAATGTGAGTTAAAATCTATTAAAAAGGGTAAATTATAAAATCCACTTGTATAATATATAATTATATATTTATACTACTTTTACTATTTTGAAAATAGTTAAAATCACAATACTTTCTACTAACTTGAATCAACAATAAAAAAATTACTCTTTTATTTACAAATCATACTTCTCATATCAAAATTTCACATATGAAGCTCGTATTAATTTCAAAAAATAACATTGATTTCTTAAGGCGTATATATGCATATGCTACATGACCATTCCTTCCATCGAACGTGCGAGCACTGTTGAAAAAGACATACACACACCTGAATGATATTTTGTTCTATCATTTATAGTAAAAATGATTTATATGTTTATAACACTTTGCAGTGTGAATACTAGGCATATAATAACACTGCACATTATTCAAAATGAAATAAAAATACAAACAAACATCTGCATGTTAAAATAATCAGAAGAGATGTTTATAAGTAGCATAGATATAAATATAGATATATAGTGGCTTTGAAGAATTGCTATATTTCAATTGGAATATTTTTAACTTTTCATTTTAACTATCAATTAAAATTAGAATTATATTAAACTAAATAATGATACACTTATTTCGTGTACCTTTAATAGTGTACTTCACATCAATTACCTATGATGAAAACAAGTTTGAAAAAAAAAAATGAAATAATCATATAAGCAAAAGAAGAAGAAAAAATTATCATAATCCCCTTGGGCCCGCTAATCTAATACACAAATAAACAAGGCAGATTCATATACAATGAGTTCTTTATACAACAAGTTTCATGAATATAAACTTTTCATTGTGTATACATGTTCTCTTACAACCTGTAAACTCCTCTTCTTTGAAATAGACATCAACAAAAGCTAGGCCAGCTAAAAAGACTTACGAACAAATGAATTTCATCTTTCACCAAATATAATTTCTTATTAATATAAAACAAAGAATGTATTCGTCCTGTACCTATGAAAAAATTATTAGGTCTGATCACCTTACAGAGAGATGCATCCAGATTTCTCTCTGTCTACAGTAAAAGCGCAGCTGCTACAGTGACTGTGCTTTGACTACGCTTTACTGTAGATAGAGAAAAATCAGGATGTATTTCTATGTAAGGTGACCGGACCTAATAATTCGTTGTTCCTATAAGAGAAAGTAAAGCAATGGCATAGACACAACCTAGAAATACTCAAAATCCATGTATCCAGTGCAATTTTGTTTGTCTTTGCCTCCACGTTCATTGGTAGACTTCTTTTTGGCATTCACCTGCTTGTTTGAAAACTGCCCAAATTCCGCAGGTTGAGGTATGTGAGGAGGCTGCATGCTTCTCACCAATGCCCAACTAACACCTGCAAAGAAAGGATGTTGCTTTATCTCAGTTGCTCCTCTGCGATATGCTATCCTCCTTTGTGGATCCTTAACAAGGAGGCCTCGAATGAGATCTCGTGTGCTGCTGCTCACCACTGGCTCATCAGGGAATCTTAATGGCTGACCAACAACATTGTAGAGGGTAGCTCCATTTCCTGAACCTTTGAAAGGGTCGTTCCATAGATCAATTCATAGATGAAGATGCCAAAGGTCCACCAATCCACTGCACTGCCATGGCCCTCTCCACGTATGATCTCAGGGGCGAGGTACTCATTCGTCCCAACAAAGGACATGGAGCGAGCATTCGTCGGCTCGGCCATTAGCTCTGGCAAAGCCCCTGCAGCAAGGCCAAAATCTGATTTTGACTTGCGGTTCCTTAGAGGCAGGATTCGGGGGAAGAATGCAGTTGGCTGGAGGCATCCCTGCACAGCTCTATTTCCATCAAGCATCCCTCGCAGATCATCAGAGCTTCTTCCTGGTACAGAGGAAGACTTGACAAGTGTAGGGCTGACGGTGCATCTGAGCGAAAGATCAAAGTCCGAGAGCATAATGTGACCCTCTTCTCTTACTAGCACATTCTCAGGCTTTAAATCTCTGTATACGATACCGAGCACATGCAAGTACTCGAGCGCAAGCAGAATTTCTGAAGCATAAAAACTGAAACATGTGCAATAGAAAGAGGTGGCATGTTAATGTTATT
The DNA here is from genome assembly GCF_001605985.2 of Dendrobium catenatum. Classification (NCBI taxonomy): domain Eukaryota; kingdom Viridiplantae; phylum Streptophyta; class Magnoliopsida; order Asparagales; family Orchidaceae; genus Dendrobium; species Dendrobium catenatum. The sequence continues at coordinate 257,545 of NW_021320132.1, read as the reverse complement.
ATATATAACACAGAGGCGGTGGTGGTCAGGGAATGACTGATGGAATCACGGAAGTAGAAAGTGTAGTAATCGAGCAATGCTTGCATATATTTGTTTAATAAATAACTAAATGACCCTATTCATATGGTTGAGCTTTGAAGCTTTTAAATAAGGGTTGTTTGGTTGGCTAAAAAAAGAATGTAATGTTAAAGAAATGCACTGTAAAAGAAATACTTTAGAGTCATTTGGATGAATGTACAGTAAAAGAAAATAAATGATTTTTTTGTTTGGTTTGAAATAATGAATATAGTGTAAAGTTTAAAAATGGTGGCGGTCGGTAGAGGAGGTGGTGGCGGTGATGGTGGTGATAATGGTGGTGTCCGGCACCAACGGTGGCTGTGGCGGCCGGCAGCTGGTGGTGGCAAAGATCGGCGGCAGGTGGTGGTGGCCGGCAGTAGTAGACGGTGGGGGTGTCAGCGGTGGTTGCGGGTAGTGGGTGGTGGCGGGGGTGGTGGGCAGTGCTAAAGCGAGTTTGCATGGGGTGTAAATGGTTCACGCTCAAAACTGGGCGAGTTTGGTTTACTTCAAAAATAAACTAAAATAGTTTTCACTACATTGCATTATAATATTGAAACCCACATTCAAAAGGAGAGGACTGGTTTTTTTTTCTTTAGTCACTCCAAGAGTTTCCTAAGAAATGAGCATATACGTGAAAAGGTTGGAGTAGCTCCAGTAGAAGATAAGATTAGAGAGAGTCGTCTTAGATGGTTTGGTCACATAAAATGGCGGCCTTCCAATGACCCGGTTAGGAGAGTAGAGGTATTAGATTTGACTTATGTGAAGAAAGGTAGAGGCAGACCTAAAAAGACTTGGTTAGAAAATATTAGGAATGATCTTTCTTTATTAGATTTAAATGAGAATTTGACTTTTAATAGGATAAAATAGAGAAAAAGGATTCATGTAGCCGACCCCACGTAGTGGGATAAAGGCTTGATGTTGTTGTTATAGTCACTCCAAGAGTTTGCTGTAGGGTAAATATGGCCATCTTCGAATAGGATTGAAGCACTAGTCTAAAGCATGGCTCGAAGAACAATTATAATATCTTATAGATTCAAGCATCTTTGAAGATGATCTATCACAATTGAAGCTTCAAAGCTTATAAATATGAATCGATCATCTTTATAGATACATGTAGCCATGATCGATGATTATGGTTTCAAACTTCAGTAGTTAGGATTTATGCTGAAGTTTATGGAGAAAAAATTCAAAATAATCCTTCAACTAAAAGCAAGTAGGGGCGGAACCCAACTGTGTTGAGGGTGGGTGGGCAAATGGCCACCCTCAAAATAAATGTTAAGTTCATACGAAGGGCTGTTTTGTAATTCCCGCTTATGTCTTTCTCAACATAGATCACGTTGTCCGCAGTCTGCCCCTGCCTACATACTGATCGTCGATTCAGGCATTCTGACTTCAGAGAGCAGCGAAGCCAAGGTGCACAACTTGAATCTGTTTGTGGATTTTTTTAAGTCCACAAATCATTTATCAATTCTTTGTTAATTTATTAAGCAACTGATTTTGCTCTCATAACAAAATGAACATTGTTTAATGCCATAAATTTAGTTTTCTTTAAGAAATCTTAACAAAAGTATATCTAAAATCAAAATGTTTGTTTATGTTATTGCTAAGAAGAAAGAAATATGGACTATTTGTTTGGATTTAAGCTCTTTGCAGCAACTATCGGTATCTCTGTATGATTTTCCTAATAGCATTAATGCTGATATTTTTATGTAAAAATATCATAATGTTATTTCATATAATACTATTAAGAAGTACCAACAATAAAGAGTTTCTTACAAATTAGCATAAATTTCATAATTCAGTATAAGGCAATAGCAAAATAATTTTATAACGAAGATTTAGGGGAAAAATTTTTCAATTTGCCAGGAAAATAAGAAAACAAAATGTTTATAAAATAAAATTATTTGCTACCAAAGTACCCAAATCTTCAAAGCACCCCTTTTTACATGTTTTATTGAATCTTTTCTCCATTTCTTTGTCTTGAATTTGGGTGATAAACTTGGTTGACTAGTTTAGCAAGACATATAAACGAAGTATAAGAACGTATGAATCTTTTAAAAGTTCAAAAGGGAAGTAAATGTTGATTGCTACTCCAATGCAGAATAGCTTATGAAGATATTTAGTGGAGCTACACTTTAACTTTTTGGGTAATTAGTGATTTTTATTGATTTCATTTGTTAGTCTCACATGCTTCTAAACTCTATATAAGAATAATTTCATAGTATTGATGTTCTGAGAAAATTTTGACGTTAAAGTTACTCCTATTTTCTAGAATATAAGTAATGGAACATTATTTAAAGAGGAAATAACATATAGAGATTGTTATTAATAATCTTCTTGTAAATCCTGGTCTTCGACCTTCAATATGAAGTTATGATGTGAATTAGAGAGATAAAATTAGAAGATCATATTTGTTGAAGGAACACCCCATCAACCAAAAAGACATAATTTCCTTCAAACATTAATTGGAAATGTAGCACGTCGATTTAATTCAAAAATATATTGAGGAATATCCTGGTTGATTAGAATACATCGTGTAAAAAGACGTATTTTATCTTTACTGCTACATGTTCAATCCCCAAGGACAAATTATTATAGGCCAAGGTGGTGGAAACTCGTTTTTTGAAAAATGTTTCAGAAATTGGAAGGGAAAAGAAAATCTATTAATATATGTTCAAGAGCATAATGGTGTACACAATAAAGATAGACAAAAATATGCATATTTAATGAAAAGTTAAAGAACATAATCTTTCTGCTTTATAGTTGAGCAAAAAGACCATAAGAAAAAAAGATTATAAGATTATGTTGACTGCAACAATTGATTGTGTTCAATTTTTCTTATGTCAAATATTATCATTCCATGGGCATAACAAGTCATCTAGAGTAGATAATCAAGAAAATTATTTGGACCTATTCAATTTTCTTACTCATAATGATGAAATTAAGAGAGTTACATCAACATATGCAACATCAAATTTAAAGTTAATTCCACCAAAGGTTCAAAAATAAAATTTTTTTTTAGAGAAGTTTGCAATCATTTGGTTACTACATTCGGCCAACAATTCATTAATAGACTTAGGCAGCTCAACATTAATCAATTCCTAGTATTACCTTCATGCTGTCAGAATGTTCCCCTGGTGCATATGCTGCTGACCAAGTGGGAGATCCGGAAGGAGTCTTTTGTTATCAAAGGATGGAGAGTACAATTCACTTCAAATGAGATTGCTCTTATGTTTGGACTGCCCAACAAAGGTGCTAAATTTGTGCCGGGAAGCATAGTTTAAAATTGCGCAATTAGAGGCGTGCCTTTTCGTAATTTAGCCCCCAAGAACCTCATTTCCTAAGTAATTTTAGGTCCAGGTGAGGCTTACGCCTCATGGTCATTGAGGCGTGCCTCTAAGGCACTATTGCGCAATTACTTGTGAGGCGCACGCCTCTTGAAACCGGGTCCCACATACTTAAATTTCTACTTAAAATGCCTTACTTCATCTATTCTTACATTCGGCTATCCTGAACTGAACGGAACTTCTCCTGTAAGCCTAATTCCTTTCGCAAATCCTTCGCTCTGGTTCCCTTTATGCCGCCTCTCCTACCTGCACCACCTCACGCCTGTGAGTTTATAGGGTCCGGCCGCCCTCTACAAGCACTCCACTATTAGTTTTAGGTTTTTTTTAGTTTAAGAAAAAAAATTTCAAGTTATAGAAAATCTAGAGTTTTCTATTTTTTGAGATTTTTTATATATTTTTGCATTTGTGCATTAAGAAACATAGTTAGGGGAAAGGAAAAGACAAATACGTCATTTCGGCGTGACCCTTCTTGGAAATACAACGTGCAAGTTGATGTAGGAGGCGGCGAGAAGACATGTGTATTTAAAATATAATTTTGTTGATAAGATGGTGAAGGGAGAAGTTACTCGCATGAAGGAACACTTATCCGACTCACATAAGCATATAGCACCTTGTGCGAATGTGCCAGATAAAGTGGAAGAAATTACTGATTACATGAAGAAGAGTACCACGGCCAAACATTTACAATATGAGCAATTTGATGAAAGGGTCGAACATGGTGCTTACTATAGGAGCGAGAGTGGAAAGAGCTCTTCCTCCGCTATGCATAATAGAGGTGCGCGAGGTCCTATGAACCAATATATGGTTAATGCAGGAGAGGATAGAGGACAAGCACAGATGATGCCTGCGGCTAGTACCAGAGAGGGTCGACGTTTGGTTTGCATGGACATTGGAAGATTTTTTTTGAGAATGTCATTCCATTTAATGTTGCGACATCGTCGACCTACTTCAATATGTTGTGATCTGTAGGGTTGTATGAGAGAGGGTTGAAGGTACCTTCCATGTACGAATTACGAACATGGATTTTGAAGGAGAAGCTGCAGAACACAGAGCAGAGTATTGATGAGATTAAACAGACATGAAGTGAGAGTGGTGTTACCATTATATCAGATGGATGGTCTGACATGAAGAGCAGGAGCTTGATTAATATCCTTGTAAACAATCCCTACGGCACGGTGGTTTTACGATCCATTGAAGCTTTAGATGAGGTTAAAAATGCTGAATTCATTTTCAATTTACTAGATGGGATTGTTGAGGAGATTGGGGAGAAATTGGTTGTTCAGGTGGTGACTGACAATGCCAGTACATACAAAGCAGCTGGTCAGATATTGATGGAGAAGAGGAAACACCTCTATTGGACCCCTGCGCAGCACACTGTTTCGATTTTATATTGGAGGAACTTGGTGATTTATCTCAACACAAGAGCGTCTTTTTTAGGACGAAGAAGACCATAAAGTTCATCTACAACCACTCATGGGTATTAGCACTAATGAGAAAGTTTTCAAAGAAGAAAATCATTCGCCCTGCTACCACTAGGTTCGTTATTAGACCTTTCATGCATTACATATTAAATTTTTCACTACAATTCCTAATGCAAGTTTATTCTACAGGTTTGCCACATCTTATTTAATACTGCAAAGCCTGCTGGATGTGTGACAACCTCTTGAAGCAATGTTTACATCAACACAATGACTTAATTCTGAGGGGGGCAAGAAACCTCAGGGGAAGAAAATACAAAGGCTAATTTTAAATGATAAATTTTGGGCAAGTATGACCTATACCATATTGAGCACGAGACCCTTGGTACAAGTTTTATGTTTAGTGGATGCCGAGAAGAAACCAGCCATGGGTTTTATATATAATGTAATGGATGAGGCAAAGGAGTTGATTACACATAACTTGGGAGGAGAGGAGGCAAGTTATAGAGAAATTTGGGATATTATTGATGCTCGGTGGGAGGTCCAGTTACACTATTATCTACATGAAGCGGCGCATTATCTCAATCCTCAATTTCAACATTCAGAGAGGAAATCCTCAAAACCGAAGGTGAAGCTTGGCTTGTATCATTGCATGGAACGACTAATACCAGACCAGACCATCAGGGAGCTTGCAGATTTAGAACTTGTTCTATTTCGAAATAGGGAGGGATTTTTTGGTCTGCAAGCAGCAAAATCTACTATTGTCAAACACTCTCAAGGTATACTTATTTTTGCAAAGTATATGTACATGCATAACACTTTAATATATTCTGATTATCATTTTTCTTCTTGAAAATAGTTGAATGGTGGATCCAATTTGGTTTCCACCCCTGAGTTATAGAGTTTTGCGGTTAGAATTTTGGGCATCACTTGTTTTTCCTCTAGGTGTGAGCAAAACTGGAGTACATATAGTCAAGTGCAAACAAAGAGAATAAATCAACTTTCAACACTCACAATAAACTCCCTTATTTATATTATGCACAATAAGAGGTTGAGAGATAGGAGGTTGAGGAACAAGGGGTTGAAGGATAATGAGGATTCGTTGATGTATGATGATGTGGCATCTAATAATAAATGGTTCATAGCTGACGAGACATATTTGTCATTATTAGATTTGCTGCTAGAGGATCTAAGTGTGGATGTCTTGAGGGGCGAAGTAGATCTAGTGGGCACATCCACTAATACCACACCACACACATCCACTAGTTCTGCAGCACAACAACAAAATAAAGGTATTCCACAACTTCTTATATGCTATTACATTATATATATATATATATATATATATATATCAAGTGGGCAATTAACATGACAATAATCATTCTTATTGAACATGGAAGAGATAAGTGAGTAACATTGAAGATGATGAAGATATGACATTCATAGATACAATTGGAGAAACATTCCATTGAAGACCCATTTAGTGATGGGACATTATTGAATTTTATATGTTCTTTCTTATTTGTACTTTGGGAGTTTTGATAAACTTATATTTTATGATTTTGTACTTTGAATTATACTATGCGATGCATATAATGCAACTATTTTATTATTTTCTACTAATTTCACTTATCATTTAGATGTACTTATTGTATGATAGACTCTTACTGTTATCTACCTGCTAAAACCCTTAAATTCTCATTTACGCAATTCTTCGTCTGTGAGGCTTACGCCTCACACCGTCTCGAGGCTTACACCTTGCCTCACGGACGAAAAACGCCATGAGGCTTATTTACGCAATTTTAAACCTTGTCGGAAAGTGTCTGAATAAATGGGAAAATAATAAATGATATTAGGCATGAGATTGAAAGTCTGGATGTTTTTACTCTGTCAGAAGATCTTGTGAAGAAATTCATAATTTAGTTACTATCAAACCTTTTTTTTTCCTATGGAAAACTTTCGAACATCTACTACAATCCTTAATGTTGCTAAGAATATAAATGATTTTTTAACTTACAACTGGCTAGCATCCATTAGGAAATTCCTTGTGATGGAATTAAATGTCATTGCCAAAAAGCATTCCATAGGAAGCCTACTGGGTTACATTAATGGATTTGTAATTATTGTAATTGTGAGTCAATGACCCATGCGGATTAATTAGAGTTCAATTTCTCTTATGTCAAAGATTATCATTCATTCTAATATAATCACTAGTAAAACAACATGTGAATAAAGTGAAATAGACAAAAATACATGTTATGATATGGGAATACATGCTAGTATATAATAGAAATGCTAATGCTATCACAAACATGACAATTAATATCAATTAGCAGTGATATAAAATTTTTGTTGTTGCTTATGCATCAGTTAGATATCTCACCTCACTTGGGATTCGTTCTTGTTGTTTTCTTCTTTTGTACACTACCTACAACATATAATTCTTTATTTGCACATGTAAAAAAAAGTAAAGGAACAAAATATATAAATATCTTACTACTTTACCTCAGCTAAATTCCTCCTCATTAAATAGTAATCTTTTCTATGTTTCTTTCCTATTTCAAGCAGTCTACCATCATGAACTCGGACATAACTAACTGATTTCAGCAACATTAATTTCAAAAATTATTCTTCCCTTCAGCTAACTTGACAATAGTCTTACCCCTTTTTTCTATTGATTTTCACATTCAACATTCAAAATGATTGACAGAAATCCACAATTTATGCATTCCTGCATTCAGAAATTCCTCACTAATTTGCTTGCACACACTCTTATAGAAAATATTGCTTGAGAAATACTATTATTTCCTTTCTATATCCCTCATTACTTGAGAAAGAAATACCTGAACTGCAGCTTCTCCTACGCTAATTGTTGATTCAGCACTTAGTTTCTCCCCCATCTAGCAGCCGAATCCTCTACTATTACCCAGCTTGCTTGCCCGCTGCTTCAATTCCAGGTGATGGGCAGTGAAAGGAATGAAGGGAGCTTATAAGGTCTACTAGTGCTTTACCATAATATATAATATTATTATAAGATAGTGCATTCTCCACTACAATTCCACTAACATTCTAGCTATCTAAGCTCCATCCAGCCCATGCATGTCGGATACGTATACATAGACATTTAAGATATATTTATACCAAAATTACTCAAAATTAAATATCGAATTTGATGAAAATATTTTTGATATTTTCTACGTGTGAGAACATAAGGGAAATTTGTATGCTTACCTTTTGAACAAAATTTCGAGTATTATAGCACTTCTCTTAGAACATTATCATATGTTTTATCTAAATCAATAAATATTATATGTAGATCCTCCTTATTCTCTCTAACTTTTCCGTCAACTCTCTCAATAAATAAATAGCTTCCATAGTAGACCTACCCGGCATGATAAAGTTTAACCACACCAAAATGAAAAATCAACATCCAAAATTTATTTCTAAAACCAAACAGATTCTGAATTTAACAAATTTATGATTAAGATGGTTATATTGTAATAATAATGCCAACAACACAAATTCCCAAAATTAAGTAGGTCTAAATTAATCAAATTGGTTTAAAAAAGAAACTAGTTAGGTCCTTTATTCCCCACAAATGTAGATGATGTGCGTGGATCAGGCGCCCTAGAGTACACAATAAAATTGAGGCTGATCCGTCCTTGACACATCTCTGCAAGCATGTGGTGGTATCCAATTGAGGTTGGGCATGCCAACATTGTAGAGTTTGTTCGTTTAGGCTTGAAGTTCCTAGATTTCATGCGGTCTCTGTAGACCTTCAAGTCACGAGCCATTCTCACCATTAACCTATCGGTGCCTTTTTTGATAGCCTTTAATTTGATCTGAAAGCATTCTCTAGAAAATGAAAATTTTTTATACATCAAATCCATGGAACTCATGGTGTCAAGAGCTTCAGATGGTATTATTTCATTCAACGAATGATGACATAATTGACAATAACACTCATTAAGCCATCGTTGTTGGCCCCCAAATAGGACCCAGCCTAGGCAAGTCTTCGGTGGGAGATTGTCATACCACCTTTCAAATACGGAGAGGGTGCTGATTTAGACCATTCAATTTTCACATGTATTTGAAGGGTTATAGTACAAAGGGCTAAATGCCCCTCCTATAATCTATAAATAGGCCTTATATAGATTTTAGAAATCTAAAAAAAAAAGTAAAATCCTTGAATCATGGATAATTCTAGAGGTTTGGTCATTGCCTGAAGTGCTAGCTAGTAGTCTTAGGTTTTTCTGGATCCATCATGTTATGTTTTCTTCATATTGCCAACTTCCCCCTTATTCTAGGAGAGAGAATGTTATGACCATCTACACTTGTTTACTGACTTCAGTTCACCTCATTGCCTCGCATTCATGATTCAGGACTTTTCAATTTTACAAGTGCTTCTCCAAGTTTGGGGAAGGATGAACCTCTATAATTCAAGACTAAACTTAGTAGAAACTATTTCAATTGGGTTAGGCCACAAATTTTTCCTTTCCAAATTTCCAAAAAAATAAATCATGTCACACAACATTGCATTCGTACTTCTTTGACTGTGTACCGAATTATCATTTAAAGCCAAAGCAATAAGTTTTCTTTTCACCTTCATGATATTAATTAATGATGTATATAACTTAAGTAGTTCAACAATGCTTATGCCCGCGTGTAATTGTTGTAAAGCTGAATAAAGTACATTTATATGGTTAGATTTAAAATGGAAAAAAAGAAAACATCACCTGTCATTAAATACCAAATATGCATTGCTAGTAGAACTGTGCAACAGGAAAACTGATGCAATTATTTTAGCTGATAAAATTCTCTAGCCTCTGATGATCATTATTATGTCAAAATCGAATAGTGAAAGCAAAGGGATAGGGAAAAAACTTACCGAGCAGCTTTTTCACTGAAATACTTATTGGGTTGCTTTTGCCGGAGAGAGTGGAGATTACCACCACTACAATACTCCATCACCAGGCAACAGAATTTGTCAGTCTCAAAATGAGAATAAAGCGTTGGCAAAAAGGGGTGATCAAGAAGGCCAAGGATCTCCCTTTCAGTATGCGCTCGGACCAGCTTATTCCTACTGATAAGAGAAGCCCTGTCCATAACTTTCATTGCAAAGTATGCACCAGTGTCCTTAAGTTCAACAAGATAAACACTGCCGATGTCACCAAAACCCAAGCGCTTGATTAGTTTGAAATGACCAAGTCCAAGAGGTGGATCTCTTGAACTAGCTAGTTGGATTGCCTCCCAACCACTATCATAACCAGTATGTCGCTTGACAGGAGCAGTCCCAGAAGAGAAGCTATTCAAGTTGTCACTTTGTGGACTGCCACAGCTACTTCGAGTGGTAGTCGTACCATCATCAATGGTATTTGCATCACTTTGCTTCATGAATGATTTTAAGTTTATTGTTGAAGTTGATGCAGTTTCCAAACTAGGGCTGAGACAGGGGTTACGGTAAAGGTCTAAAGTTGAACTCGGGTTCTTTGCCAAATTAGTTCCATCCTCACTTGCGGTAAACATTTTTTTCTTGTTGTTTGATACTTTTGAAGTGTTTTCAATTTTTAGAGGAGCTTTAGGATGAAGGTTCGGAAAGGGATCAGAGCCTCCTAATGAAGAGGAAAATTTCTCTGAAGTGGCGCTATCCACAATCAGTGGGTCTAATTTGACTTGGTTGCTCGATGCTTTTCCATACTTTGTTTCTAAACTTGTAGGAGGTTTAGAACTTGGACAACGACTAGGGTACAAGGTTTGGCTAGAAGGTAAGCAATCTGATAAATAGCAAACATCCTGAGACGGATTCTTGGATAAACAAGTGGAAGCCCCATTTGTTGGATCGAATGTTGCCTTTTCACCCAATTCAGTTCCAGATTTTCCTTCAGAAGTAGCAGTTGCTCTAGCACTTGACATAATATTGTGCAAGCAGGGTCCAGATATATGGACTGGACTCATATCTATCTCAAGGTTAGTGATAGAGAACTGGATTTTCTTGTTATTTTATAAGTTCTTATCTGTTGAAATCGCATTCATCAGAAAGCCCAACAATAAAAAAAATGTATTAGAAAAGGAAAACAATGTCAGTTGTACTTAAATGTTATACCAGAAAATGTGAATTCAAACTTTGAGTGATATGCGATTCATATGTTTACTAGCTAGCAACAATGGCCTATGCGAAATTATTAGGTGCGGAGTGCGGATGGGAGAACCGTCCGCACAAGCACTAGGTACCCAGCGGTACCGAGTGCAGGTACTGAGCTGGGTACCCACCAATGAGGTGACGTTGCGCATTTTTATTGGTCTCCGGACACCGTCCTCACTCCGCACCTAATAATTTCTCATATGCTTGACCCTGATTTAAACATTAGAAATATAAGCTGTCTCAGAAGAATGCAAAAACTTCGAGCCCTTATGCCAAAGTATTTCGAGACATGAAACTGCCCTGAAGTCAGAAATATTGGAAGATTGATACAATAGTATAAAAAGTTCAAGCATTCTTTAGCCTCATGCCAACATGAATAGTCTAAATATACTTCTACAAAAAATCACAGCACGGTGAATAAATGTAGAAATAATTTATGGAGGATCAATCTAGTGAGTGGAATTATAGCCTGACATCCTCTTCCATAAACGTAGCATCAACCGAATATCAGCCGAAGGGGTCCATTCCAAATAATTCAAAATGCCACCCAAATACTAAAAAATCAAAATTTTCAAAAATTACAAAATCCAAAATACTTAAAATTGAAATTATCCATTAAATCACTTAAAGCAAAATTCATCCACCCTCTGCAGCAATTTGTCGGGCAGTCGGGGTGAACAAATTAGAATTTACTTCAGCTCACATAGAGCTAATGTCTAATCAAAAATATTACTATGAACCATTCTCAAATAATCTCCTACTAGTAAGGATGTGGTACGTGTCCTCTGACCGACAGTTTTGCTGCCAAAGGACACTGCTGGATAAACGATTATGACCCAGGGCCCTCTGAACCGAGTGGTTTCGCCACCAAATGGCACCGCTAAATTACGGTTATGGCCAGAACCAATACATTCCTTAGTGACATCAAATCCTTGAGATATGAATCAATATGATATGATCGATAGGGCACAAAGCTTTTTGTTAGCTAAGGTGGATTCAAATTGACCCCTTAGCCAAATACACTCCCAGGTCTACAAGGTACCCTTAGACGAAGCAACCCATTACTGCCGACAAGGTTCCTCCTGTCAGTTTGGGTGGACTACCTCCTCTTACTAAGTAGACCAGGGACCACGATGACCTGGGATGACGGAACCATGGGATCTTGATCGGGTCCATCATCCATTCCCCCACCATCCGCTTTAAGTGCAAGATAGCGAATTTTCCAATTTTAAATATCAACCGCTTTTCAATTTCCAAGCCCGTGCTGTTACTATATGTTAGATACCGCGTATCTCTATGTATCTGGTCGACAACTAGCCTTAATCGAAAGTTCTCTCTCATTACGGGAAGGGGTAATTAACTATAGGGGCTTGAGCCTATAGGAAACTAGAACTCAGATCATAAAGTCCTCGCAAAATGAGGGCGAAATCTCTTGGTAGTTTCTTACAAACCCATGTTTTCCCAAAATTTACCCCGAAACTTAATCCGTTAAAACTCTCCCCTAAGAAGCAGCGGGGAAGGCCTGGGCCGAATTTTCGAAGCCCTCATATCAATATTTGATTAAGAGCATGATGCTCGACAAAAATGTAAAGTTCCATCTTTCTAGAGTACCAAAAAAATATGAAGATTTTACCCTAACAAATTCTATATGCACTAAGCATTTCTTGCACCATCTTCTCAATCAACATTTTTTGAAAATACAAGTATTAATAAAGCTGATAAGGGCAGACATTCACAATTTTAAGATAGATAAAATTCGTTAATATGAATCTACACTATGACTAGATAACATTCATTGAAATTGTTGCAGCCAAAGTGCATAGAAGGAAAGAGAGTTCAACATGAATTGTAATATGCGTGTCTTACCATATAAAATCCATTGTTAAGTCCTCATAATTAGACACAATTGGATTCAACAGTTGTACCCATTAGATTCTCAACTTCACGTTTGCACCTTGAATGGGAAGAACATATCAATCAAAATGAAACAAATGTCTTTGAATATAGATTGGTAAGTTTGAATGCAACCCAGTGCATTGGTGAATGTCTCCATTTCCAGCATAACATGTTAAAGAACATTGATAGAATGATGGTCCATTCTAGTTCTGAACCAATCTGCTTTGAATAAAATTATGATTAGAGTCACTATTGATCAAAAATTGAACTTCTTGATTTCACATTTTTCAAACTTGTCATAGTGTTCTCGGCATGGGTTGATACATGAATACATTGAAGCTAAAATCCATATTGGGGTTTGAACCAATTGAACAAGGGATGAAGCTGATAATTCTTTGAGGGGTTTTTTATCATCATTGGCCACCATAAAAGTGAGCAATTTGAAATTACGATTGTGAGCACGGTGACAACTTCTAGTCACAATGAAAACAAACTTCTTTGGATTTCCTTTCAACTAGTAGCGATGTTGCTAGTAGCGATGTTGCTAAGCTTTGAATTGGAATAACCGGTTTTGTTGTTGATGTATCGGTCACTCACAAGTGAACCGGAGTAGGAAGTAGCTGTAGAAATGTTTTTATGGAATTCGGGATGGGAAGACACAATACGAACGTAGAATAACTATCATGAACAATTTTATCTTCCATTTAATTTTACAAATTTAAATGCTTGTGGAAAGCATTGAGGTTGTAATGCTCATACTTCTCTTCTAATATCTGGTTGTAACCCTGGCTCAAATCAACTTTGAAGAAAGGAAGTTGTAATACTTAAAATTTGATTCAAAAGTACTTTGAAGTGATTAGAAATCTTTCACTAATTTTATTTGCTCTAATTTTGCTAACTCACTCTGACGAATATGATACAATGAAGGGATAAATTACTAAAGAATAATTTCTTTAATAGAACCTCAATAATTCAACTACTTATTCAAATTCAATCACTAATACTAACTTGGTGATCAGCCATCCTTATGTACTAAAGCAATTAAAAACCAATGTTTTTCTGATCAATATGGTAAGAGAAGAATTTCTTTACTTTGAAAATCCATCCTTGTGGATTATCACCATTTAAATGTGGCATATTTATTGAAATAATTTCTAAATGAGGGAAAAGTATAGCTAAGGAATGGGTATTATTGATGACAAAGCATGGCAAACTGACGCCAATCCTTCCCCCTCCCACACCTGCTGCCCCCATCCCCGCCCCTGCTTATGTAGAATGAGATGGTTGGTCCCAATTGCTTCCCAGTTTAAACAATCAACATGTAGTATGATTCAAGAGCAAGGTAATAGTAGGAATATGCTCCTCCATCTTGCTTATTCATGTCAAGAAGTCATCCATTGTCAGTGTAGTTGAGCGTGTACACTTTGTCATGGTTGTTGAACCAATCAAAAAGAGATGCTTGAAACAACAAGCTAACATGAAAGAAGAAAAATCAACAATGAACAACACCGATTATTATAGACAGAGGGAATCTCAAAAGAGAGCCATGATAGGACACTAGATCCCATTCGAGTATTTCAAGCTGCTCCAACAATAGTAAAATAAAAAACATAGAACAAGATATAAAACTAAAGAGGAAAAGCATAATAGTGAAGAAAAATGGGGTGCAAGAGAAAATGGCGATCATTCTTCAAACCCTTTACACACCAGATATCTATAATTATTTATAAGAAAGTACAAGTCCGCTTATTGCAACATATTCCAAGAATCAAGACTCCCTTACAAAACTAACTATTTACCACATTCAATAGTTTCCTCCCAGCAAATTATACAATTGTTTATTATTTGAGATACAAGCTTGAGTTCATTCAACCATTCAATATGCTAAGAAGCTGTGGAATTAACACCATGCTTTAATGAGATGTTTAATTTACAAAAAGTCCTCTAAATTTTTTATTTTGTAGTGTTACCTAATCCTATGTTGCAAAATTAAATTAAAATGTTAGGCATTCAGCTTGCATTAAAAGAAATAATGAGATAATAACAATTAAGTGATAAATATTTCATGAAGTATTCATACCTTGAAATTAAAAATTCTATCAAGATATTCTAATACAATTTATATTTGGATAGGACTACTTTTATTGCACGCGTCATTGATATCATGCATCACGTGCTATTCCTAAACACAAGTAAATTGAAAATATAAATACAACTAAACTGTTAGACAAATTGACAAACAATTTAGTTGAATTATACTTCTACATGTCTAACAACTTAGTTATATTATCTAATTATTTATTTGTATTTTTCTTTTAAACCTAGTTGTATTTAGCAATAAATGTGATAGTTGAAATTAAAAAATACGTTATGGTTGAAATTAGTCATATCCTGATATAAAACAGATCAAAATATCTTGACATAATTTTTTCCCTTGAAGTTATGATATCCTTTAACAAATCTGAATTCCATTAAAAGTACCTAAATATGAGGGAATCGCTAGCAAAAAATCTGTCAAGGCATTAATGTAAAACATTGAAAATAAAACTTAAGTCACAGGAAAAATGATAATACTAAAGATGAAAGAAAATGAGGTCTGGTATATCATCTCAGGTACCCTTCTATTAAATAACAGACAAGCATTGAAATATAACGTTACTCATCAAAATGGAGAGAAATATAAAAAATAATTGAGTTATATGAAAATAGAGTAAAAGCTATTTAGATGTGTGAACAAACTGAATCAAACTGATGTAGATTCCCTCAATCAGAAACAAACAAACAATAAAATTCTCAACAGTCAATTTCATGAAAGTATAGCATAACCACAAAACAATTGCGTATCAATGAAGGAATGAGGAGCTAACCAGCATCTCTAGTTCTCTACATACTTGAAGTCGGAAACTGAATTGGAAATTTCTACGATAATCCAGATTCTTTCATTTCCACCTTCCTACGCAGCCAAAAATAACTCAATCTAAAGCCCTCCTCCACAGTAACAGATCGCCAGATCTCTCCAGGTTTTGGGAACCAGAGAGTTTCTAGCCCAAACCCATAAACGAAACCAAAAGGTCTCGAGGATTCTTGGTACTGGCCGAGGACAGCGCGAAGGAGAGAGAAAGAACAGAGTAGAAAACTTAAAAAAATCATCATAAATAATTGTTTTTGATGAATTGGCTAAATTTAAGCAATGAGAGGTATCGATTTCTAGAAGAGAGGAGACGACGTGCGTAAGGGGTGAGAGAGAGAGAGAGAGAGGACACATAGGGGTGGACGTGCGAAATGAGAGAATTGAAATGATTTTTTTTTTTTCTCGTTCTTGCTAGATTCGGTGCCTATTATACAAATAAAAAAACGCAAGCAAAAAACTAAAACCAGAGAACTTACATGCAGACCACTTTAATTTGAGAAGAATTGGCAGTGCCATGTGGATAATTAAGATTATTTTCGGAAAGAATCACAAATCACATTTTATTTGAATATACATAAAATTGAAGAAAAACTTCAATGTTTTATTTCTTAAGGAAATATGCCCTATAATTCTCTTCATATCCAATACTCTGACTTTGGATCGCATATTAGTTATTTTTAATCCATCATATTTAATCAAATTTTGATCAAGATTGAGATCAAATGAGATAAAAATTTAATCCATATGAGATAAAATTTGATCCATAATTGAACATTCTTCGAATTCTAATCAAATATTAATCAATCTTATTTGAAAAAGAAATTATCAATGTTCGAAAACGAAATTATTCAAAAAATATAAAATAATAGAATGACATATTCAAATAAGGTTGTTTGAATGTTTGACATAATATAGCAAATTTAAAGAATGGTTAGAACAAACAACACATCAAACTCAATTATAACATCAAATAATAATGAAATAGGGTTAAAATAGGTTCAAATAAGATTGATATAACAAAGAGGGATCATAGCATACATAATACAACAAAATATAGCTACAATATAGTTTACTAATATGAGTGATAGAAACATAGCAAACATGTCATATTATAGAACAATATAATAATAATATTTTAAGAATTATAATTGATACATGAAAAAAAAAAAAGTTATGAAAGTGATTGCTAGTAACTTGATTATGGACTTTAACTCCTCATTTATTATACCTATGTTGAACCACATCCTTCTCCCTTTTCTTAGGCCTTCTAATTTTTTTGGACAACTACTCATAAGATCCACCCATGGAGGTGATAAGACATGTGTTCTTATTTCACGCATCTTATTTTCTATCTGGATATACGTTTTTAGCCAATGCAGCTAACCATACTTTGTGTATATAACTTTTAACATAAGGAATAATAACAAGCATCTCAGTCCTAAGTTGTTGCCAATATATGTTTGCATGGTATTGAAGGCACATAATATCAATAATTCAAGATGTACGCAAGGTCATGTAGTTCAATTTAATTGACAGGGTATATAATCATGCTTTAAGCCTTATTTACAAGTTTCCCTCATGCTTCTTCTATTTTCTTCATTAAAATATTTTTTTGCTTGTTGCAATATTTGTCTATCAAAGAACCATTTTTTGCATTGTTTCCCTTAAAAGATCTAATAATATAGTCATAAGATTGGACTGTGCACCATGTTGTTCAAGCTCATAGAAATGTCATTTGTCATTAAGTTTATTAATTTTATGGAAAAGTATGAGCTCATCACTCAAAGTCAATTCTTATGCTAACACAGATTTTATCGAAATTCCTAAAAAATGGAACTCTTCTATTTGTCTTGGAAGTCAAAGTGACACTCTTCATGACAATTATTGATTTAAAACTTTATTACGATTTTCATTACAACATTATGAGTACAATCTCTATAGTGCGCCTGCAAAAAAAAAAGGCTGATAAAACATTGACATTAATATTGTGTTTATTAGAAATAAACACCAACTTCTCCATTGTGCCTATTAACCCCATCAACAAATTCATAAAATACAATCATAAATCATTATTTTCTAGGACAATGATTATAAAAGCTACAGGATAAATTTGAGTATTAGAATATTGTGTCATGGCCATAAGCAAAGGTCATCCATAGTTTGTATTCAAGAATATTTCATCCACGTACACTTAACATTGGATGTCATGCATTGTTGCATTCTTGACTACAAGCACCCAAAAAGAAATATACATGCTTTAAATGTCCATCACTGTATTGTTATTGTGTAGCATAACCAAATCAAACGATAGCTTCTAAAAGGATGCTTTGATAAATCAAAGCATCCTGCTTTACTTTATTTGTCAAATCATACTTGACTTCATATTAAGATTAGTGGATATAAGCTTATCTTTGATTATATATACAATGAGTCACAAGAAAGTTTGTTGTTGGTCTTTAGATCTTATGTCTAATGTATAAATATTTTCTAATGTATGGCTCATTATCTCAAACATACTTGAATTTAAAATTTTTTTCTCATAACCTCCTCAAGTATTTGACTGAAGGGAAACATATGTATTATACTTTTTTATTTGATTTCTTCGCCATAAACATAAAGTTCTTACTTTGACCTCTATCACTTTATTATTTGATTCGGCACGTATACTTGTCGATATTAAGTGGGTTTGTTATTTTTATATATCAAAGAAAACATAAGCATTATTTAGGATAGATAGAGCATTAAACATTTTCATAATTCAAAAGTGCACTCCACATCCCCCATCAAGTTTTTGGCACCGTTGCCGGTGAAGCATTCCACTTTTTATACAATTTAACTATATTGTTGAATTAATTGCATAGTTAGACCTACTTATATCTTTTAGTTTTTTTTTTCATTGTTTTGAATGCTAATTTTATATTTTTTGTTATATGAATTATAGTCATAGAAAGGAACTTTTGTCGATTGATCTTAAATTTGAAAGAACCCTTTCTAAAATTTTTAAAATATATATATTTTAAAAATGATTGAAGCTATTGGACACCTCTGTCTTAGACAGAGGTGGGTGAGAGGAGATTGATGGGTTTTAAGTTAAAGGATGATGCCAATGAGAAGATTAGATTAATTTAGGATAAATTGAGAGTAGCACAATATACATAAAGAAAATATTATGATCTGAAGCATATGGTGGTTGAGTTTCATTTTATATTTTGAAGGTTAGACCTATGAAGGTTTTGTGTCGATTTGGTAGGGAAAGAAAGTCGAGCCTAAGATATATTGGGCTTTTCAAGTTAATCAATACAATTGGAAAATCTTCCTACAAGTTATTACTCCCATATATTATGTCTAATGTACATTATATATTCTATGTATTTTTTCTAAGAAAATTAGTTACTGATCATAAGCACATAGTTCCTAAGAATGAAGTTAAGATATAACATGACTTGACTTATAGATTGGAACCCGAGCATATTTTTGCTTATGATGTGAGACATCTCAAGAGTAAGTAGATCCCTATGGATAAAGTTCATTTGGAACACAAATCAAATAGAGAGGCTACATGGGAGAAAGAGGATGAGATGTGATAGCTCTATCCATGTATATTTAATTGCAAGCTAGTGGTGAATGTTCATGATGATGTTATTCTAAGGATGGAAGAATGTAATTACTACTTATAAAATAATTGGACTAACTATGCTAACTTGATTTAGATCTAGTAAAACTTGCATGTTTATTTAGTATTTATTACTTTTCTATGAATTTTTTAAGTTATTTTTATGCCTAGTTTAGTCACCAAAATTTTGTGGTTTGATTTTGAAAGAAATTCCTTTCAAATAGATCATTGGAATTAAATCAACTATTACAAAGACAACATGATGCAACTTGCTTCAATATAACGATATACATGGGGTTGGGTTTTGGCAGCATGTTTGTAGATTAAACCACTATAAGTATTTATTTCCTTCTTCTATGTGATTTCCTCTTTCTACTTCCTCATAAAGTCACTTTAACACAATAATTTCTCTCCCTTAAACCTTCAAAATGTTTGAATTACTTATTTTATTGGAGAAATATATTTTCACCATTCACAATGGGACTAGATCACTATAATTAATAATTGACTTGAGGTTACGATAAATTTTGGAGATCCATGACTAGAGCATCAAGAAGTGGCGGAATAAGAGAACCTAAGAACTCTAAAAGGTAGAATCAAGGTCACTAGAATGGAGGATCCAAAAACACAAAGATGTAGAATTTAGACCATCAGGGCAACACATCTTTGAACACCAATGAAAAAAATTTACATAATTATAAAATACTATAATAATTGATTAGAGGCATTATGTAGCAATTATTTCTCTAAAATTTTTACAAATTTGCACTTCATAATGTGAAAAAAATAGGATAACTAAGATATAATTAAATTTTATAAAAAATTCTACCATCATATTTCTTATTCTTATCAACAATGAATGTTATGAAATCTACCCTTTTAGTTTAGAAAAGAACTAGACGATCTCACTTGTGGGATAACATGATTAATTGGGCCAACCAAAGTGGTATTGAACCGGTACTTAGGACTGCACTGAAACCTGCAATCGAAGACCCGCACGCAAGAACAAGGAAAAAATAGAGGAACAGGAAAAGTATATTATGTGTATATCCCTTTCTGATTTCTATAACAGTATATATATGACTAAGGCAGATTCATAAGCTAAATAAAAATAATTCTAGTGATAGCTAATAGAAAGTAGTGCTGCTAATTAACAAAAGTAGTGACTAGGATAACTAATTCTGCAAACAACGACTAAGAGAAGGAAGTGGAGCATATGAGGTGGTGGTCCTGCGGGTAGGCGGAAGTGTAAGATGCGTCCAATTGTCTTGCGTACATCCTTCTTAAGTTGTACCACATAAGTTGCCCCATCCATGGAAAATTCAGGTTCCACCTGAATATTTTCATTAAAAGGGTCATCTGACGGGTGGTATGGGAAAATGTCAGCAACATTAAAGATTTTAGGAGTATGCAAATGATTGGGAAGGTCGATAACATAAGCATTATCATTAATATGCTTGAGAATGGGGATGGTTCCAAACTTATAAGGATTGAGCTTGTGAGCTTGGAGTGAGTGCCTGTAGGGAAACATTCCTTGCAAAGTCTAATCATCACAAGATCTCCAGGTTTGAAGGTAACATGTTGTTGATGGATGTTAGATGCCTATTTGTAATTGGAATTGGAGGTGATGAGCTTAGTGCAGACTTCATCAAGAATGGTTTGTCAATGATCTGCAAGGGCATTTGTTAATTTGTTAGAACATTTAGGGAGAACATCAATATCAAACAAGTGATTAGGAGCCTTTATATAAACAATAGTGAATGGACACTTCCCGTTGATCTATTGAGCATGGAGTTATAAACAAACTCCACTTGGCTAAGAGAACTCTCCCATTGCTTCAGATAATCTTGGACAAGGCACCGCAATAGTTTGCCTAATGTTCGGTTTACAACTTTAGTTTGGCCATCAGAGTGAGGATAGTACCTGAAGCTAAGATTTATGAGGTATGGACACATTTCCACTGATCACGACAAATATAGCAAACAAATTTGACATCACGATCGAAGGTAATGCTCCGGGGAAGGTCATGTAGATGAATAACTTCACTGAAAAATAAGCGTGCGATATTAAATGCATCAATGGTTTTCTTACAGGGAATGAAATGCTCCTTTTTTTAAAAGCGATTGACAATGACCATGATGGAATTGGCACCCTATTGTGTTCTCGACAAGCCTAAAATAAAATCAATACTAATGTCTTCCCAAACATAATCAAGAATTGGTAATGGTGTATAAAGCCCAATATTTTATTTTCTTCCCTTGAATTCTTGACATATGGCGCATTGCTCGACAAAATGGGATATGTATTTATGAAGCTCAACAAAAAAAGGGATTTAAGCTACAAGATTATTTTTTCTTGACCTAAATGGGTGGCTAGACTGCCAGCATGTGCCTCTTTGATTGGCTGATGTCTGATGGAGGAATCAGGTATACGTAGGGCATTACCTTTAAAGAGAAATCCAAGGTGGAGGGAGAAATCTTAGACATGTTACATTGTGAGGCGTTGCTTCTAGACCGTGGCAAAATTAGGGTTAGAGAAATAAAATTCCTTCAGGCATTCAAGACTGGTTATCTCAGTTTCGAGCTGAGTTATAAGGGTGATTCGCCACTAAGTGCATCGACCACACGTTTATGATTTCATTATTTGTGTTTCAGGACAAACGTGAATTTCTATAAGAACAGGATTTATCGAGCATGCATTCGGCTTATGGTTTTGTTACTATTAATAAATTATAGAGCACGGCGATCACTGCATAACACAAAAATCCTGATGTAGGAGGTAATGCTCCCAGTGCTTGAGAGCACGCACAACTGCATAAAGTTCCTATTTGTATACATTCCATTTATGCCTAGCAGTGCTTACTTTTTCGCTAAAGTACTCCACTGATTGTCCTAATTGGGACAGAACTTCACCAATGCCGACCATTGATGCATCATTGTCCACCTAAAAGGGAAGTTTAAAGTTTGGTAGAGTAAGCATTGGCATCAAACTGAGGGCTTGTTTCATAGTTTCCCAACTGTGTTGGCATTCATCATTCCATGACAATTATATGGCCTTGAGGCAATCGGTGATCGGGGCCATAATTATATTGAACCCTTATATAAATCATCTATAGAAATTAACGAGACTGTGGAAGCTGAGGACATCGGACAAAGTTCGGGGAATTGGCCAATCTGGAATGGCTACAATTTTATTAGGATCAGTCCTTCCGCTCATACAATAAAATTGAGGAAATATACTTTCGTGTTGGAAATTTCACATTTTGAGCAGTTCAAATATAGTTTATTATCACGCGGACTTTTTAAAATTAATGTGAGATGATTTAAGTGTTCCTGAAAGGATTTACAATAAATCAAAATATCGTCTAAGTATATGACACAAAATTGATTGAGGTAACCCTTAAGGAATTTGTTTATCAATCGCATGAAGGTTGTCAGAGTGTTGCATAGACCAAATGTCATTACCCACCATTCGAAGAGTTCTTGGCGGGTTTTGAAGGCAATTTTTTATTCGTCATGGGGCCTAATGCAGATCTGATGGTATCCATTGTGAAGATCACTACGGGAAAACATGTGATTACCGTCGGAGGTTTCGACAGATTTTTATTCGTCAGTAAGTACGGCGTTTGTACTGTCATATTCTACGACGGACGCATGACTGAAGCACAATGGTGTTATTTCCGACGAAAAAGTCATCGGTAGTTTTCTGACGCACAATACGCCGGTGTAGACGTCAGACTATAGAAGCATTTCATTCTAAGCGGCGCATTTTACAATGGAAAATAGACGGCGGATAAGACATCGACCATTTTAAACTCAACAAATTATAACCAGCACAAAAGACGCCGGAAACAGTTCTGGTGTACAATCCGCCGACACTTTCACTAGCGAAAGCCCTATTTTCGAACCCGAGCTCGTCTGGCTACTTATTTGTTTTTGTTATTTCTTTCGCATCTCCACTCTGCTCTCGTCACCCCACCCTAGATCACCATCGCCGAGGCTTCCGGACTTCCACAAGATGTCGCTGACGATCACTGCTTCCATCGCCGGCGAAAGGACACAGGTTTGGCGAAAATTGACCGTTAGTTTTGGGAATTTTTGGTTGCTTTTCTTAATATAAATTTTCATAGGATGATAATGACTTTTGTTTTAAAGGTTGGAGTAGTTCATCCGGTGTGAAGCCCCTTTCAATCTAATTTGCCGAAGTTCGTTGCCTCAATTGTCGATTTCGTTCATTGTAAGATTTTACTTCTTCTAATTTGTTATTAGACATTTACTAGAGGATGTGCTTTGGTGTTTGCTTTTGCTTAAGATATTTTTTATGTTGATAAATAAAGAGCGAAGAAGGGGAGAAAGAGAGGGAGAGAGAGAGAGGTTAAAAGGCAAAAATTTCATTAGATGAATCCTTTTTCGTCATTGTGTCCGATTAAAAATAAAAAACTCATTTAAATCTAATAAAGAAAGACCATTTCTAATATTTTCTAATCAAGTCTTTTTTGGTCTACGTCTATCTTTCTTAACATAAGCCAAATTTAATACCTCAACTTTCCTAACTGGCGGCCAGGTCATCAGATGGCCTCCGTTTAATGTGACCGAACCATCTAAGGCTGCTCTCTCTAATCTTATCTTCCACTGGATCTATTCTAACATTTTCATGTATATGCTCATTTCGTATCCTAGGTGACTCTCTCTAATCTTATCTAACACTGGATATATTCCAACCTTTTCGCGTACGTATATGCATGCTCATTTCGTATCCTATCTCTAAGGATCAAGCCACTCATCCACCTAAGCATCCTCATCTTTGCAATACTTAACTTAGTATTATGCTTCCCTTTTAATATCCAACATTCGGCACCATAAAGCATTGCAAGTCTCACTACCATATTATAGAATTTTCCCTTAAGTTTGAGGGAGACTTTTCTACCGCACAATAAGCCCGATGCATTCCTCCATTTCAACCATCCAACTTAAATTCTAATGTTAATATCCCCATCAATTTAAGCATCACTCTGAATAATAGATCATCCAAGATATCTAAAATGTGTACTCTTATTAATGACTTGATCGCCCAAAGTCATAATCCCATCTATTGAGTTTTAGATCTACTCAAGCAAAAACCTTTATACTCTAAAGTTGACCTCCATAATTCGAGTTTACCTTCAAATCCTTCTCAATAGGTCTATATGATGAGAATATAAGATTAAGAAAGTGAGAGAGGGAATGAGATAGAAGATGGGGGGAGAGAGAGAGAGGTAGAGAGAAGAGATAGTTAATATATGAATGTTACATAAATTATTATAATTCATTACTTATCTGCTCCTATATGTAAGTTTTGGATATTAGAAATCAAAGAAGTTGGATGTATAACCGATTGACACAAGGATGAAAGATATTAACAGATGAATTCATTAATGGGGTGAACATTTTTATTCAGACGGCGAAATAACTACCCAGCTTCATATCAGATGAAATGTTTTGATCTTCATGTTCTAAATATAAAAATCTAGTGCACCTAAGACCAGATGATGTAATTGTTGATCTGTATCGCAGAGGATTCATGCCACGATATTGGTATTTGATTACTCATTGTGAGTACGAGCCACATTTTGATTCTCAATGTGATCCTTCTATAAGTACTAATGTAGCTGAGGCTGAAAATATCCGACCAAATATTGAGGAATTAGTTCATGATGCAACTGGAATACAATATGAACAATATACATAAGAGTTATCGAATAAGAAGGCATATAATTTTTATGATTTATTATATGCTACCCAATAACCAATATGAAAAGGGTGCACCACTTACTCAGAGTTATCTATTGCTATGAAGATGTTAAGCATCAAGGCAGAATATAATGTTACTCGTGAATGTTTTAATCAATTCATTGGGCTGCTTAAGAAAACAAATTCGACAGAAAATATAATTCCTACATATTTATATCAGACAAAGAAGTTAGTTTTTAAATATTGTTTGACATACACAAAGATAGATTACTGTGTCAATGGATGTATGTTATACTTTAAAGAAGATTTCTCAGAGATTGTATGCCGTCATTACAATGAACCAAGGTTTAAACCAAAATCTGGAAATAGAAGAAAGCAGAAGGATGTGCTTGTTAGTAGGATATTTTACTTACCAATAATTCCTAGACTACAATGGCTATATGTATCCATGAGATCTGCTGCATATTATGAAATGACATAATGATCACATTCCGCAAGAAGGTGTTATTACACATCCATCAGAAGCAGAGGCTTGGAAACACTTATACATCCCACATTCACCTCAGAACCAAAAAATGTAAGATTAGGTTTATGCGCAGATGGTTTAACTCCATTCAGTCAATCTGCTTCACCTTACTCATGTTGGCTCGTGATACTCATATTCCTCCAGAGTTGTGTATGACTACTCCTTATATATTTCTAACACTTATCATTCCAGGGCCCCATAATCTAAAAGTGAAGATTGATGTATTCTTACAACAGTTAATTGATGATTTAAGTTTATTATGGAAAGAGGGAGTAAGTACATATGATATCTCCACCAAACAGAACTTCAGACTGAGAGTACATTACTTTGGACAATTGATGATTTTCCTGCATATGGTATGCTCTCAGGTTAGAACACTTCAGGCAAGTTAGCTTGTCCATATTATATGGAATATATAAAATCATTCACTTTAAAGTATGGTAGGAAGAACACTTGGTTCGATTATCATCGCATGTTTTTACATCCAAGTTATCTTTTCAGGCGAAATAAAGAAGTCTTTACTAAAAATAAAATGGTGATGTTTCAACCTCCTCTAAGATTAAGTAGTGAAGAAATATTTGAAAGAATGAGATTCATGCCCACAATAATTGATTCTCTAACATTAGTTGAGTTCAGATTGCCAGGATATAATGTAAATCATAATTGGATCAAAAAAATATTTTTTTAGTCGTTGCCATATTGGAGAACAAACTTGATTAGACATAATTTGTATGTTATGCATATATAGAAAAATTTGATAATATTTTCAATATAGTTATGGACATCAAAGATAAATCTAAAGATAATATAAAAGCAATGATTGACTTAAAGGAGATTTGTATGAGAAAAGCATTAGAATTGAAGGATGGTGGAGGTGAAAAACTTCTCAAACCAAAAGCTCAATTCACATTAACTTTAGAGCAAAAATGAACAATTTGTGAATGGGTGACGACCCTACGAGTACCTGATGGATATTCTTCTAATATAAGCATGTGTGTTGACATAAGACTAGGGAGATTATTCGGATTAAAAAGTCATGATTGTCACATCTTCTTGCAATGTCTACTACCAACTGCTTTTAATTATCTGCAAGATCAAATTTTAAATCCCTTGATCAAGTTAATTATATTCTTCAAAGATTTATACTCTTCTAAACTAAACATAGAAAACTTGATTCTTATGGAGCAGCAAATTCCTTTCATTCTGTGTCAACTTGAAAAAAATATTTCCTCCATGATTTTTTGACTCTATAGAACATCTACCAGTACATTTACCATATGAGGCTATAATCGGTGGACCTATTCAATATCGATGGATGTATCTTTTTTATAGATATTTAAATAAACTTAAGAAAACCGCTAAGAATAAAGCACATTCCGAATGCTCTATCCGTGAAGCATATTTAACATACGAGACAACTCAATTTTGCTCGTATTACTTTAAAATAATGTCTCAATCAGGTGAAAGTACAATACCAAAAAATATTGGTAAATCCTCTAATATATCTGTATTCAATGGAAGTGGTGAACCTATAGGCGCTAGCACCATGCATTATTTGATCGATAAGGAGATGACAGTTATCACATTTTATATCTTGCTTAACTGTGATGAAGTTGAGCCGTATCTCGAGTAAGTATGAGTTAATTTGTTTATTTTTTCGTTATTCTTAACTTTGTTCTAAACTTAAAACTTTGTAGGATGTTCATTAATGCTTTAAGTATATCAGAACAAGGAGAAGTATAGAAGATAGTGGAGAAATAATTCGCTGCTTGGTATAAAAATATGATATATTTTGAATAAGTTGTCTTAATTAGTTAGTACTGCATGCAATAAATATGCTAATAATATCATCTTGTTCATTTAAAGGTTCACACAGAAGATAGTGATTCGCAGTATCAATGGCTATTTGACCTAGCTTGGGGACCAAATAGATTAGTTAAATGTTATCAAATATTTTTGGTTAATAGTTATAAATTTCAAATAAAAAAATTGGTGTGAAGGTAGGAAGATAGAAAATTCTGGTGTATGTATAAGAGGGAACACCCACATAGGGGATGATTCTGAATACAACAGGATATTACAAGAAATATTAAAGGTGGAATATTCCGGTCATAGGAATATTATGTATCTCTTCAATTGTAAATGGTTTGATCTAGTATAGAATAGAGGCACAAGAATACATTCAATTTATGATATAATAGAAGTAAAGCGGTGTATGAGATATGCAAAGTTTGGCCCATTCATCATTACTAGTTAGGCAAGCCAAGTCTATTATGCCAACTATCCTAACAGATTACGAGGCAAACAAGATTGGCTTGTAGTTATGAAGACAAAACCAAGGGGAATAATTGAGAAAATCATTTCAATACCATAAGCGCATCAAGAAGAGTTTATGTCAAATTTAAAAAATCTTCCAATTAATGTGGATGACCAAATTCAAATTAATGAGAGCGAGTTGCAGTTAGAGGAGATAGATTTAACCACAGAGGAAAGTCATGAGGAATTTAATAGTGCTGAAAATGTATCATCATATGAAAGCGAATCAACAAATGATGAGTTAACATAAGGTAAATTTAATTTTATTGTTACCACATTGCATTTATTTTATTGTTAATGTACTGCATTTTAGTTTATTTTTACTTCACTGCATTTTTGTTATACCTCATGTTTCTAATATTTCTTATTTTTTTATATGCAGATGACTTCAAGTGAAGAGCCTAGCAGAGAATTGATCAAAAATATTTTTAATAGGCACAACAAGAAAATATATCACTACAGTTGGACCTTCTATGCCAGTACATACTGAGGGGACAACTTCGTCTCCGCCTGCCACTCATACTCAGCCTACTTCTCAGCCTACCACTCAGCCTTTACCCACTCCTGGAGCCAGTAGCCCGTAATTCTAATCACCAGACCCTTGATTTCCTTCACCAGATCCCACGCAGAGTACTCCTTTCTACCCTTTTTATCCACCCTCACCTTATGCTGCCCCTCCTACTTATCCATATCCATCATATGTTCCACCATACTATCCCCCACCACCCCCTCAGCCTGCTACAGGTGGACCTTCGACATCAGCTGCACCAGAGCAGGCAACAGATGGTCAAATGTTGATAGCACCTGAGGGTGACACGTACATACATTCTCTTTTACTTAAGTTAACAAACATATTTATTTTATGTTATATTTTTTTTCTGACATAACCTTATTTTTGTAGGTTCTACCCATCTAAACAACCGACACATAAAATATGGGATCATACGGAGCAAGTTTGACGCTCCTTATGTTTCTTGGAAGAAAGCCCCGAAAGAAGTCCCGAAAATATGGTTTAGAGAGTTTGAGATATTTTTATTTAAATAGTCTAATATTTTTTACTTAAGCTAACAAACATATATATTTATATTATATTTTTTGAATGCAGAAAGATTTTTATTGGCTTCCCCAGCACAATGATAAAATTAGAAAGAATTTTAAGAAGCGTTGGTCCACTCGGATGCGCGACATGTTCACAGACATTATAAAGACTAGCGAGTGGCCATTGTGGATTGGAGAGACTATATGGGCTGAGTTGAACACTGCTTGGGGCAATGTAGAGTATAACATGAGGAGGGATCAAAATCGATAGAACAGAGCTTCTGATGTTGGGGGCTTGGGTAGTTCCCTTCATATTTGTGGCTCTATTCCACATACTGAGCACATGTGACATTTGGTAATGAATTTTAATTTTTTTTTTAATTTTTCTTTAATAGAAATATTAATAGAATTCTCTTACAGAAAGAGATGCTGGGTAGAGAACCAACTCCTGTGGAATTGCATAATCACACTCATAAGCGACAGGAGGATCAAGATGTAGGAGCAACACAATCAGTTGTTGGATGAAATGCGCAAAATGAGGGAGAAGTTGAGTGGAAAAGAGGTAGCTCCAATTGAGGATGTCCATGGATTCAGAGTAGTTTCGTTTTTTCAATGTCATATGAACTTGTTTAAGTTTTTGAATATTTGGTGTTAATGAACAATCTGTGATGTTTTTAATATTGGTTGGTTTATATTAGTGAACAATCTGTGTTAATGAATATTTATGTTTTTAAGTATTTGTTGAAGTTTTTGATATCTGTGATGTGTAGATCTATGTTGTGGAACTATTATTTGTATATGTTTGCAGGTGTGGAAATCTAATTACTGCCTGGAAGGCAATTTTTTTTGTTATTTCTATAAGTTTCCTATGGATTTGGTGTCGGTAATTTGCCGGAAACTACGATACAACAAATTTCTGTATTATTGTCGGTGTTTTATATCTGCCGGTATTTCCGGCAGATAACGCGCCGGTAACTAGTCGTGGCTTTAGTTGCGGCGTCAATTACGGCGTGTTATCCACTAGTATTTACGGCAGATTGGTCGCCGCAAATTCTGGCATAAGTAATACCGGTATAATCTAGTGATGAACGCCATTTTTAGCACTTTTTTCGCCGGTAATACGTCGGAGAGTGCGCCAGAAAGGTTTCCGGCGTATTATATATGCCAGAAATATTTTTTCGACATGAGCCAAACCGGCGCATGAAAATCCAACGGAAATGCGTAGGAAACCGTAACTTTTCATCATATTTTTTGTATTATTGGCAGATTCGGTCTGCTAGTAATACCGAATTTTCTTGTAGTGGATCCAACTTGAAAAAGAATTTAGAACTAGCAAGCTCGGTAACTAGTCGTGGCTTTAGTTGCGGCATCAATTACGGCGTGTTATCCACTGGTATTTATGGAGGATTGGTCTCCGCAAATTCTGGCATAAGTAATACCGGTATAATCTAGTGATGAACGCCATTTTTTAGCACTTTTTTCGTCGGTAATACGTCGGAGAGTGCGCCAGAAAGGTTTCCGGCGTATTATATACGCCAGAAATATTTTTTTGATATGAGCCAAACCGGCGCATGAAAATCCAACGGAAATGCGTAGGAAACCGTAACTTTTCATCATATTTTTGTATTATTGGTAGATTCGGTCTCCTAGTAATACCGAATTTTCTTGTAGTGGATCCAACTTGAAAAAGAATTTAGAACTAGCAAGCTAATCCAACAAGTCTTCAATTTGTGGTATATGAAAATGAAATTTAGTGGTAATTTTATTAATAGCCCTACTATCAATGTGCGTCTACCATTTTTATCTTTTTAGAACTAGTAGGCCTGGAAATGCATAAGGGGGGGTTGTATCAACTGTTGCCATCGTAACTCATCAACTATCTCCTGAAGAATTTTATGTTTTTTAGGCTCATTTGATAATGTGGCAAATTAGGTAGGTTTGCTCCCGGTGTTAATTCAATCTGGTGTTGTATGCTTCACATGGGTGGGAGTTTCGATGGAAGTTAATATCTATAAAATCTTGAAGCACCTTCTGCACTTTTGGGGGCGCATGACCTTGATTGCTATGTATGGGGATTTCCAATATTAATAATGCAATAAGATAATTCTTGCTTATGTCAGCAAGCAAGGTTGATCCTGAGACAATATTTAGAACAACCTTATCATCAGAATGGTTAACAGTATCTTTAGCTATAGTTGGTAGGAGTCAAATTCAAAGTCTCCTACCCTTCAAATTGAAGGAATAAGTGTTTTGATGGCAATCATATGTAGCCCCACTATCGTATTACCATGGACGGCCCAAGATAATGTGGCATATATCTATATCAATGACGTCACAAAGAACCTCACAAGTGTAATGCTTTCCTATAGAGAAGTTAATTTTGCACATATAAGTTATACGGCTGAAGATTCCTTATGTGCTTGAGTTGTAATACCTACACTAGCGACCGTGAGACCACATTCTCTATACAGTAATTATCAATGAGTAAGTCACACACTTTCCCACTAACAGTGCAGCGAGTGTGAAAAATTGCATTTCATTGGGATATAGTGGGTTTATGAGGGACAAGTAACAAACGTGAAAGTGCTCTTATACTACTTGAAAGTTTTTAGGGATGTTAAGCCCTCATGAAGTAGTCTCAAGGCTAACTAAGAGTGGGGTGAAAAACTTCTTTAAATAAAAGAGAAATATTTTTATATCTTACATAAAAAATGAATTAAATCAATGATAAAAAGATCAATAAGAGAGTTCACCCAAGCAGTTAATCACAACAAAAATAAAGTGTAAAAATAATAAAGGAAAGAACACACCAGATTTATAATAGTTCGGTCAAAAATTGACCTACGTCCACTCCTCGGAGACACCATCCGAGTATTGCACTAAACTCAGTGTCTCTCCTTTAGCCCCCACAGTTATGCGGAGAAGCCCTTACAAAATCACTTTCACCTTCCCTGGTGCGGCGGAGTACTCGGGTCCTTTGACATCAAAGAGATCTTCTTCTTTCTAAAACTTCCCTCAAGATGAACATTGAATCTGATGGTACTAAGGTGCAAGCTTTCCGGAGCGATCGTGTGAACCCCCTCCACACTCCCTTGAAACCCCTCCAAGGATCTTCTCCCTCTCTCATACTCCACCCTTTCCTCTCTCCGTTTCAAGTACTCTCTTCAAGTTTCCTCTAGAAAAATGAAACTTCAATGGCTGTCAAAGACACTTTCAAAGTCTTTGGCAAAGCTTAAATAGAAGAGCTCAAAAAAGGCTCTTAAATGCTCCAAACCGACATTATTGTCCAGGATGATCGCAGGATCGTCCCGTATAATGCGCTTAAAAAGAGGGCATCATAAAACCCTAGAAACTTAATTTCAGTGCAAAAAATAGTCCTGCACGATCGCATGATTGTCTAGTATGATGTGCAAAATTTGACCTGATAGTCCTAGATGATATTAGGATAGTCCAGGACGATCAGTGATATAGATCATCCAGGATGATATTGTGGATCGTTCTGGATGACTAGAAGAAAAATTATGGTATTCCGTCTTGGACTATTTAGAAAAATCAAGTATGTCGGCAAACATCGTCATATACGATATACATCGTCCAGGACGATCGGATTAAAAATTTTAATCATAATAATCCCCTAATCATATGATCAATTTAGGCATAATTTGTATTGATCGTTTAGGACTCTCTAAATTGTTTAGGACGATTAGAACAAAAATTGAATCTTAAAACCTTGCCTAAATTATCATTGGCGACAATTTTCCAAGATCATAAAGGATCGTCTTGGACGATCCAAAATCGTCTAGTACGATTAGTTCAAAACTTGATCTTCTGAATTTGATTAGATCTCACTTTCCTGAAAGTGTGCGTGCATGGTCACCAAGCAATCATACTCTATTATTGGACTTGACTCAAGAAATTAAAAATACATCAATGAATATTACAAATAAAATATGTTCTACTAAAATTTGAGTCTTAAATGGTGCATCATAATCCTGAAAAGTTAGCATACATACAAACAAATATATATTGAAAATATAAGTAGACAACAAAAAGTGAGCCATAATATTTGTTATCATCAAAAACACAAACTCAAAAGCTCGAGTTGTAACAATCTTTCCCTTTTTTATGATGACAAATATTACTGGTTGAATTTGCAAAATTAAAAATATTTTCTCCTAATCTCTCTCCCTCACTGAAATAAAAATTTAAAAATAGAGGAAGATAAAATTTTTATTGTTATTATTATTATTTTTAAATAGAAACTGATACAAATACAATAATACGTCCCCCCTTTGACATTATCAAAAAGAGGAGGGGCACAAATAATCAGAATAATAAAAACGAATAAAAAACAAAATGATCCCTAATCTAGTGAAAAAAAATCAAATATTCTTAAAATGAGAAAGTTACCTCTTAATTTTATTTGAAAACTTAATAAGGAATGTATTGACAACGCATAACCTAGAAAGATTAGAAATTCAGAAATCGTTAATCCAAGCTCAAGTTCTTTTAAAGGCTCAAAAACTTTTTAATCCAATATATAAATCAAGGAATAAATTAGAAAAAGAATTTTTTTTTTCAAAACTTCTTTCAAAAAATATATCGAATAAAAGATTAATGCAAAAATTGGTGAATTGGGAATCATAATTTTTAAGCTCAAGTATAAAAAATATCAAGAGTTTTATAAAGTTTTATGAAGTATAAGAAAGATAAGCATTACTTTTTGTGGGCTCATTTTATGACTTTTATCAAATTTTTGGCGCATTTTATGCATCTTTTAATTTTTGATACACTTTGTGTATCTTTCTCTATTTGGCATCATTGAGCATCTTTTGATTTGGCGTCATTGGCCACTTTTTTTTTCAAATATGCTGTCTTTCTGAAATTTTAAAAATAAAAGCAAACTTATTATAATGACAAAATGAACTACTTGATTAAAAAAATTATGAGGTAGATTCAACAACTTGCAAAAGATTCCTTTGCAATAGACAAAATGTAGGGAGATGAAAAAGTTCAGTTTCAAAATCTAATATATAATATAATGAGGATTTTGAATCAAAAGAAAAATAACCTCTTTAAGAAATAAGATAAATAAACAAAATTATGAGTTTCATTCCTTTAACTGTTTTTAGAGAAGTCAACCACAACTTACATAAGAATTGAAGAAAAAATATAAGGTAGGTTTTTCATTTTTAAAAAAGTGAACATGTGTGTTGATCAGAGAGAACTTCACAAAAAGAAAAGTAAAGATAAATTTAAAATTATAATGTAAAAAAAAGAACGAAAAAGAAACAAACAAATAAATAAACCCAAAGAAAATACAAAAAACAAACGAAAATATAGCGAATAAAAATATGCATACACAAATAAATAAATACATAAATAAGGGTTTAAACATCATCTTGCTCCTGGTCTGATGATTTAGAAGCAAGGTTTGCCCATGATATTTTTTGCTTTTCATTATTTGCCCTTTTTACAATTTACTTAGCTTTACCTTTTTTTTGCAAGAAGAGTTCTCAAATTATGGCACTGATTTTTCATATGTCCAGGCTTCCTACATCCAAAGCAAAGAATGTTAGAAGAAATCTTAACATTCTTACAATTTTTATCTTATTCCATTTTTGTTGATGCTTATGCTTTAGTGAGCTTTTTAATTTGCTTGATAAGTCATAGCATTCTTCAGCAACTAAGCCACTTTCTCCATGTTTTCAATATTTAGCACTATCATCTCTCCTGCATCCAAAAGTCTTTAGCCCAAACTTTTCTTGTATGTAATGAGTAAGCCAATCAAATTATCAATAGAATATTCATTCAAATTTTTTGATTCACAAATATCAACAACTTTGACATCAAACTTATCAAGTAGACAACGTAGAATTTTATTGACTTTTTAAAAATTTGAAAATTCTTTACCTAAAATATGTAATGATGTCAAAATTTGAATAAACCTATTATACATGTCTAAAATCATCTCATAAGGTTTCATACAAAATAGTTCATAATCATACATTAAAGTATACAACATTGATTGCTTGATTTCACTAGTGCCTTCATATATAGTGTATAATTTATCCCAAATTTTCTTACTAGTAGTGGACGTGGATATAAATATATAATCTTTAGAATTTAAAGCATGGAAAAAATAGTTTACTGATTTAGCATTCAATTGAGCATTGATTTGTTCTTCCATACTCCATTGATTAAAAGGAATATCAGTTTTAATTCTATCTTTAACACATGACGGTACATAATAACTAGTTAAAATTATTTGTCATATTCGATAATCAATTTATTTCAAGAAAATAGACATATAAATTTTCCAAAAATCAAAAATAATATTTTCAAATAAAGGTGGTCGGGTGATTGAATATTCTTCTGTAATATTACGATTATAAAAATTAGTCATAGTTCAAAATTTAAAAGTTTTCAAAAACACATTTTTATGAATCCCGCTCTGATACCATTTGAAAGTGCTCTAATACCACTTGAAAGTTCGTTAGAGATGTTAAGCCCTTATGAACTAGTCCTAAGGCTAATCAAGAGGGAGGTGAAAAAATTCTTTAAATAAAAGATAAATCTTTTTATATCTTGCATCGAAAATGAATTGAATCAATAATAAAAAGATCAATCAGAGAGTTCACCCAAGCAGTTAATCACAATAAAAATAAAGTGTAGAAATAATAAAGGAAAGAATACACCAGATTTATAGTGGTTCGATCAAATATTGATCTACGTCCACTCCTTGGAGGCACCCCCCGAGTATTGCACTAAACTTAGTGTCTCTCCTTTAGCCCCCACAACTAGTCGAAGAAGCCCTTACAAAATCACTTCCACCTTTCCCAGGTGCGGCGGAGTAGGCGGGTCCTTTAACACCAAAGAGATCTTCTTCTTTCCAAAACTTCTCTCAAGACGAACCTTGAATCCGATGGTACTAAGATAAAAGCTTACCGGAGCAACTGTGTGAACCCCCCTCCACACTCCCTTAAAACTCCCTCCAAGGATCTTCTCCCTCTCTCAAACTCCACCCTTTCCTCTTTCCCTTTCAAGTTCTCTCTTCAAGTTTCCTCTAGAAAAATGAAGCTTCAATGGCTGTCAAAGACACTTTCAAAGTCTTTGACAAAGCTTAAATAGAAGAGCTCCAAAAAGGCTCTTAAATGCATTAAATTGACAGTATCATCTAGGACGATCGCAGGGTCGTCCCATACAATACGCTTAAAAAGAGGGCTTAAGAAAACCCTAAAAACTCAATTTCGATGCCAAAAATCATCTTGGACTATCGCAGGATCATCCAGTACGATGTGCAGAATTTGACCTGATAGTCCCGGACGATATTAGGATAGTCTATGATAATCAGTGCAAATTTATACAGATCGTCCAAGATGATATTGTGGATCATCCGGGATGATTAAAAGAAAAATTTTGGTATTCCGTCTTGGACGATTTAGGAGAATCAAGTATATCGACAAATATTATCCTGTATGATATATAGATTGTCCAATACGATATATATATCGTCCAAGACAATCGAATTGAAAAATTTAATCATAATTAATCCCCTAATCACATGATCAATTTAGGCATGATTTGTATTGATCATCCGGGACGATCTAAATCATCTAGGACGATTAGAACAAAAATTGAATCTTAAAACCTTGCCTAAATTATCATTGGCGGCAGTTTTCCAAGATCATAAAGGATTGTCCTGGATGATCCAAAACCGTCTAGTATGATTAGTTCAAAACTTGATCTTCTGGATTTGACTAGATCTCACTTTCCTGAAAGTGTGCATGCATGGTCACCATGCAAGAATACTCCATTACAGGACTTGACTCAAGAAATTAAAAATTCATTAATGAATATTACAAATAAAACATGTTCTACCAAAACATGAGTCTTGAATGGTGCATCGTAATCCTGAAAAGTTCGTATACACACAAACAAATATATATTGCAAATATAAGTAGACTTAGAAAGTGAGCCATAATATTTATTATCATCAAAAACATAAACTCATAAGCTCGAGTTGCAACAAAACATTTCGGAATGCAAATAATAACTTTGCCATCATCAATAACAAGGTCTTCTACAATAATTTTGGTGTTGTTTCTTGATTCCCCCGAGAGGTCGTTTGATTCACCTTCAGCAATTTGAATTTGTGGTCTAGTTGGGCACTCATTCGACTTCTAGCTTAGCTAAAAATAGCAAAAAAAACTTCATATTTGTTGGTTTAGCTTATGGATTCTCTTTCGAAAGTGGGCAAGTTTTTGGTGGAGACTTTAGGTCGCTTCCAGGAGTGTTGCTCGAAAATGGTAGGTGGTGCAACTTTGCTAGGGACTGTGGTTTTTCGGGAGTAACTAAAATGTTTTGTATACTGCCTTCTATTGGAAAATCCTCTGGAATGTCTTGACAACTGAGTTTTTAATTTGAGAGTGAATTTAACGACTAGCGAAAGTGTCCAAACTGAATTAAGTTCCAGTTTATCATGTATAGGATCCTTCAATCCTCTTATATATCGAGCAACCAACTGATTGTTAAACTTATTGAGGTTGTTGCGAGATGTTAACCTATAGAATTCTTCAGTGTAATCGCCAATCGACTACTATCTCTTAGTATAGTGTTGATATCTCACATATAACATCTATTCATAGTCAGTTGGAAGGGAATGTCCACATATCTGTTGACCTTATTTTTTTTATGAGGTCACTAAGACTAATCCATATCCAAGATCAACCCAGACTCTAGGAACAATCTTAATTCAAATTAACCCAAGATTTTGATTAATTCAAATTCAAGAAATTAAATCCACAATCTAGTTCAAATCCAGAAATCCAAACCAAAATCTATGGTTCAAAAGCCCTTTCCTGAGTCCAATGAATTTTCAAACATTTCAAACCCTAGTCAAATGACCCTTGATTTATGATATGTTAATTACATATTGATTAGGCATATCTTTATGGTCTATCCTTTAAATTTGAGCTCACTCTAAGGCTTCTAACCCTATAAATTTGATTAAAAACTAAAGGTTGTTAAACCTTCAAATATTTACGATCTATGCCACCAGACTTATCCACTAGTGAAATTTGATATTGGAGCCTTCTCCAAACCCTATGATCACATCGAATCCCTTGATTATGACTTGTTAAGCATTAAAGTGCATTTTGATGGACTCACTTTGACCCCCAGTTGACCTGGGTCAAAATGCCCCTTTAGGGAAATTTTAAAGTTTTTTATAAACTCCAACATGGCCTTTTCAAATTAAATATTAAAATCTTTTCTAATGCATCATAATCATTATTCGAAGTGCATAGGACTCAAACCCAGTCTCTAGTCAAGCCTTGTTGATTAAGTCAACCCAAAATGACCAAAATACCCCTTAGGGGTGTGAAAGGTCATTTTAGAACCAAATGACATTATCTTTGGATGGAATCACTTCCATTTAATTCTAAACATTAAACAAAATTGTTGAATCATACCCAGCCCCTAGGTCGACTTGGTTGACCAAGTTATCCTAAGTTGACTAAATCAAATCTTAAGCTCTATGGCATTGAATTAAAATCTAAATGCATTAAGGAGTTACTTCTCCTAGTGAATTGGGGTGGATTGGCCACCTTGACCTGATCAACATTTGACTTGGTCAACTAGACCCAACTCTAGTCAAACATAACTTAATTGGGTCAAATCAGAGCTACCAATTAAATTAATCCATTTTAAACCTCATCAACCCTCAAATGCATTTGATCCATAGTTTATATATCTCCAAACTCACTATAGATCAAAATTTGACTAATTTGACCAAGTCAATCTTTTGGCTTTGGTAAAATACCCATCCATACCTTTAGTCAAATCGTCATGCACTCTTAATTAAGCTATTAGAGGTCCATTCAAATAGCTCCCTACATCCTCTAAGTGACACCTCAACACCCCCTTGACTATTGACCAGTCAATCTAGTCAACAAAGAGGTGGGGAGTGGTCAAAGTGGTTAAATCTCTTTGTTTAAACCCTGCTCTCCATTTTATATTAACTCCAACCATAACCTTTGATTTTGAGCAGTCTTAAGGGCACTTGGCAAGCATCCAAACTTCCCCCAAGTGGATCCTAGCCATCAAAACCTAAGGGATAAGGGATAACCACCATAACTCTTCCCAAAGCTCATGATGACATTTCATTTCCAAAGAACTTTCATTTCAAGCAGTCTTAAGCCCATCCAATTTGAAAGTTCGTTAGGGATGTTAAGCCCTAAAGAATGTTAGGCCCTATGAACTAGTTCCGAGGCTAACCAAGAGGGGGGGTGAATTGGAATTTTAAGAAATTCTTTTCACAAAGAACAAAAATCAGATAAACCAAAATCACACCACGAGAAAAATAAACAATGTTGGAATTAAAGTGCGGTAGCAAGAAAATAAGAACACAAGGGTTTATAGTGGTTCAGTCAACTCGACCTACGTCCACTCCCCGGAGGTGCCCTCCGAGTATTGCACTACAAACATGACTCTCCTTTAGCCTCCACAGCTAGGCGAAGAAGCCCTCACAAAAACACCTCCTTTTTGCAACACCCAGCAAGATAGAGAACTCAACTCCTTTTGCTTCCTCATGAAGCAGGTAGAGAACCACGATCACTTACTGAAACTTACCTCTCCCAACCCTTCCAAGGACAAGAGACTCTAGGGAAGAAGAAGTGGAACAATGCTTGGAGCAACCCTTGTGAATCCCCTCACAAGCTCCCCCTCACAAGATCCTCTCTCTCTCTCCCTCTCTCTCTCTCTCTCTCTCTCCTTTAGGTTTTCTCAGGTCAACACAACAGCAAAGGATGTTAAAAAATGTTGAACAAGAGCTCTTAAATAGAAGAGCTTCAAAGGGGCTCATTAATTGCAAGTTGTCAACTTTATCGTCCAGGACGATATGAAAATCGTCCTAGCCGATCAGTACAAATCTCATAAGATCGGCCAGAGCATCGCCCTGAATGCAAACTGGACGATTAAAAATTTGCTTGATCATCCCAGACGATCTCACGATCGTACTGGTCGATAAATTCAAATCAGAGGAAAATCGTCCAGAGCATCGCCCTGAATTTAAGCTGTCCGATCCAAATCAGACAGGTGTAACCAAGGGTTTTTGAATGGATCATCCAGGACGATGTGATCTTATCAATCATCCTTAATTACTCCCATGATTGTCGGATCAATTTAGTCATAATTATACAATATCGTCCAGGCCGATCAAATAATCGTCCTGACCGATTTCCAAAAATACAGAATACCTAAATTGATCATGGCAACAATTTCTTTTTATATTGAGCATATCGTCTTGCCGATATAGGTATCGTCCAGGCCGATCAGTTAATTACGGCTGCCTTAACTAAGAAATCCTGATTAGATCTTCTGTCTTGAACTCGATCGTCCAGGACGATATAAATATCATCCAGGACGATGTGAGTGAAAACACAAGTTCTAAATCTCTCAAGTGTGCGTGTGTAGGGTTACTTAACATCAGTCACTTCAAACAATTACAATTGACTCAGAAAAGAAAAAAGAAAAATACAGACTGATTCAACCCTAATCTTCCCAATCTTGAGCTGGTTCTTATTTCCGGCTGATCTTTGATTCTTGAAATGTTAGTAGAAATAGGCAGTTGAAGAAAAGAAAGAGTGTTTGTCAATCATCAAAACATAGTCCATGAAACTGAATTTGCAACAATCTCCCCTTTTTTTATGATGGCAAAACACTACGATAATTATTTTAAAAATAGCAGTGTAAACTATGGAATCGAAAGTGTAAGCAAACATCCTAAACTACTCCCCTTTTGACATCTAAAAAATGAGGGAACGAATAAAGAAAATCAAAAGATTTTTTTTTCATGGCATGAATATGATGTAGCATTCCATGTGATTGATTTTTTAAAAACTTGTGAGTTAATGAGTTAACATCATCTACAATCCTAAGAATGGTAGAATATCTGATTATGGTTACCCTTATCTCAGACTTTCTTTTAGGGTAGAATCGTCTTTCGAAATCAATGACCTAACTCAAAGAAAACCAATTGGATATGAGATAAGTATCCCTTCATCACTTGGCTTAAGAAAAAATATCTCATAGAAAAATGAACCAAAGTAAATTTGTCACAATCACAAAACAATCAAAATCAAGCATTTGATACATGAAAACTTCTAAGTTTTTAAAGGATTTGAAAAGAGAGAAGAACTTGCTTTTTAGTTGGCTCATTTTATGCCTCTTGTTGATTAATTGGTGCTTTGCTCATCTTTTGCTTTTTGATATTTTTTTTTCAATTTGGCGTCATTGCACATCTTTTGTTGGCATCATTGACCATTTTTTTTTGCAAGCTCCTTTCTCTTTTACAACTCTTAAAAATGATTATTAGTTGTGAGTATATCTTCTAGATATTAGAGAATATGGGCTCTCACTCTAACATAGAGAAGAGTTATCCATAAAATAGAATCAATAACCAAAGACAAGAGTAACGAGGAATCTTGATGTGACAAAAAGACTTTAATCATTATAAATACAAGATAGATTTGCTCAAGCAAGTTTTAGAAAAGATCTTAATTTCATACATAATTTATTAATTTGAACTATATTTTTTATTAGAATAAAAAACTATGCCACTAAAATAGGTTAGAGAACGAGACATGATCAATAAAATATTTTTACCATCTAATAGATAAAGAGATGTAAAACACTGACTACAAATTTTCAGAAGCAAGGACAAGGCATACGATATCATTTCAGCGATGATTTTGAAAAAATAAAATAAAAGAAAGTAAAAAAAA
The DNA here is from genome assembly GCF_001605985.2 of Dendrobium catenatum. Classification (NCBI taxonomy): domain Eukaryota; kingdom Viridiplantae; phylum Streptophyta; class Magnoliopsida; order Asparagales; family Orchidaceae; genus Dendrobium; species Dendrobium catenatum. Next base: position 215,767 of record NW_021320132.1, on the reverse strand, counting down.
TCAAACAAAAACTAAGAGTGAAACAAAAAGAAGAAAAGAAAGCAAGGAGCAAAAAGAAAAGCAAATAAAAGATTAATTTTATGCATTTATGTCAATCACACCCAATCTGGTCCTTAAAGAGCTGAAAGTGTCGAAGGCCAGTGGTTTAGTAAAGATGTCAGCCAGTTGATTTTCAGTTGTCACATGGTGTAACTCAATGTCTTCTTTAGTCACATGATCTCTAATGAAGTGATGCCTAATGTCAATGTGCTTAGTCCTTGAATGTTGGATAGGATTCTTAGAGACGCATATGACACTAGTGTTGTCACAAAAGATTGAGATGGTGCCTACAGGTAATCCTAAATCCAATACCTATTGTTTCAACCAAAGGACTT